>NC_056732.1:546213469-546520969 GCF_019279795.1 Protopterus annectens | reverse complement strand
AGAACTAGGGTAGCAACATCATGGGAGTGTTCCCCATAAAGAATGTCTTTTAAATTCTTATTTTTCCTATAGCCAATTCTTGGAGAGGGACCTACTATATTTCTCATTTTATCATCACTGGTAAGAATATTCCAATTTTTCCTAACAATTCCACTAATCTCTCTTATATTGCTACTATATGTAAACATAACTTTCGGTCTAGGATCATATTTTACATCATGCGAAGATGTCATTAATTCTCTATTTGAACGATATAACCATGGTTTGTGTTGCTGTCCCCTCTTGGCCTTGCTTTTCTCTAAAACTTTATTGACCATACCTTCCTGATATCCCCTGTCTACAAAAAATCCTCTCAACCTGTTTATTTCCCTTTCAAAACAGGAATCATTGGTACAGACCCTGGAAACCCTGGCTGATTGTCCTTGCACTATATTGGGGAAAGTATAGTGTGGGTGCATGCTATCAAATGGCAGGAGTGTGTTCTTCCAGCAGTCCTTCTTGTATAGGCTTGTGGAAAAACCTAAACTAGTTTGTTTTAGGGAGACGTCCAAAAAATCTATTCTGGTGTACGATGCTTTCTTTGTGAACCTAAGAAAGTCTGTAGTTGAATGTAGGAATATAATGAAATCTTCTAGTAAAGAAGATTCCCCCTCCCATAAAATAAAAACATCGTCCACAAACCGTTTATAAAGTCTAATATTCGGTCTCCATTCATTGTTATTAAGAATATGTTGGTTCTCCCAAAAGGAGAGCACAAGATTTGCATAGGTATTTGCACAGGGTGTGCCCATGGCTACACCCTGTGCCTGTCTGTATAGTTGTTTCAAACCCCAAAACACATTATTCTCCAAAACCAAATTCAGCATAGTTCTAACCAGTGCAATAGTGTGGTCAGTGGCACCATTGTCCTTCAAAAGTTGACTAATGGCTGAAATGCCATAGTCATTACTAATAACAGTAAATAGACTCTGCACATCAAGAGTTACCATGAGGTAGCGTACCTTAGGAGTCTCGCTATCTATATCCCCTAATGCCTTTAAAAATCCCCCTGTGTCTGTCAGAATGTTGTCCATTCTTTCAACATAAGGTCTGAGTGTAGTCTCAAGCCAAATGGAGGCATTCTCAGTAACCCATTTCCTATCAGACACTATGGGTCTCAAAGGTGGGTCAGTCAGTGATTTGTGTATCTTGGGTAATCCTTTTAAGAGAGGTGTGACCACCCCCTCTATTCTAAGGAAATTGTAAAGTTCCTCATTTATAACCATATCATGCAAGAGTTGTTCCAAAATATGATGCACCTTGTCTATTAAATGCTTAACCATTAAAGGATTGATGGAAATATAAGTTTGTGAATCAGACAATAACTCTATTAATTTACTTTGATAAAAGGTGGTGTCCATTATAACTATTGCACCACCTTTATCTGCCATCTTGATAGTTATTTCTTTATTATCACATAAATCATGGAGTGCTTTCCTCTGAGCTACTCTTAAATTGCGATATTTTTGAGTATATCCCCTTAGAAAATAATCCAAAAGGTCATTTTCACAAGCTTTAACAAATAAATGCATGGAGGGAGTAAATGGAGGAACAATATACACACAGACACACACACACACACACACACACACACACACACACACACACACACACACACACACACACACACACACACACACGCAATCTTATGTTTTTAAGTTTATCAAAGATAGACACTTCTTCTAAACATGACTTCCCAATGTCTTGGATGACAACACAAGCCAATATAATTCTTAAAAAATATATATTTAACCCTACCCTTCATGTGGGGTGAGTGTGTTGGGAATAGCAAATATGTAGTATTCTCCACATTAGATGTTCATAGGTGCCTCTACAGTTGGTTAATAATGGGCCTTCTTGCCATGTGCCTCTGTCTCTCAGTCTTTAGACTGCATTTCATTTTGAGGTCCTACATTTAAGACACACATGCCCATTAACCCCCAAAAAATGGCACACCAGTACCAAGTATAAAGGGGTGTACACATTTCATGAATTTTAGATACCATGTAAACTTGAGAAACAAACCAATAAGCTAAAGAAGACACAATGCACCAGTTTTATTATTTATTTATTTATTTAATGTTTACTTGACTGCATTAATTCAATTAGACTTTAAGGTCTATTTTCAGGAGAGACCTGGAGTGATATGCATATCGACTAGGGGGAGCTAGGCACTGTGGAAAGTTCTCCACTCTTTTCTTCTTTTCAAAGAGGCTATTGCAAAGGAGAGTAAGATGGCAAGTGAAAAAATTAGCTGGAAAGAGGAAATGGTGTTATGTCTGATGGAGAAGAAGAATGACAGTTCTCAGTGATGAATGGCTATATAAAGTGAGGGGCAGATCATGAAGCTTGGATGTAAGACTGGACCTAGAATGAGAACTAAATAGTTGCATAACAGCAGTTTTATGTGCAGTTGTTAAAAATGATATACACTGATGTGTCCAGAAATGGCAAGGTTATATATCATGGACTAAGTTGTAGAATAAACCTGCTGTTGGTTGATGACTGCCTTGTGGATAATGGAATTGTAAAGCAAATGAATGTGTTACCAAGAAACATGGAACAAAGGGAAAATAAATTATAAGAGCTATGTGATGCTGATCTAGAGAAGGATAGAATAATCGTCATCCCAAAAGGTATGCTGCCAGCAGAGAATAGAGTTTGGACAGTGGCAGGAGAGCTGTTTTTAAGTAAAAAGAGACCGTCCTTAAGAATAAAGGCAAAAACAAACACGGCTTGATAGGTGTATTACATGGGACACACTGGTTAAGCCCTTTGGTTTTAAAGTCTTTTGAATTTGTTATATAGTTTACATAGTGACTGAGACTTTTTTTAGATTTTTCCTTGGGAAAAAGTCAGTTGGTGGTACCATTTGTGATTGCATTTGGAAAGAAAGAGTGGTTGTGTTCTGTGGAGTTTCTTAATAATTAATTGCTTAAGTATGCTCCCAAAAAGAAACTTAGTGCTGCACTTCTGAACAGATTTTCTTCTTTCGGCTTTTCCCAGTTAGGGGTTTTCACAGCGGAGCACCTGTCCGCTCATGATTGGTAGTGGAGTTTTATGGTGTCAAGTTGCCAGCCCAGCACCCAACCTTCCACAGAAGGCACACACATGCACACACTGACACCTAGGGCCAATTTAGAGTGTCCATTCCACCTACAGCATGTCTTTGGGGTGTGGGAGGAAACTGGAGTACCCGGAGGAAACCCACACGACCAAAGGGAGGACATGCAGACTTTGCACAGAAGGCACCCCAGCCGAGGATTGAACCAGAGAACCTCTTGCAGTGAGGTGACAATGTCAACCGCTGCACCACAGTGGCCGCCCAATGCTCATAAAATAAGTAATTGAAATAGATTCAAAAAGAAAATGTACTATAACACATGCTCCAAACAGAATCATTGATGAGCACAAAATATATGGATAGCAGAATGTAAGACATGGTTAACACTGACTGTGAAGGTGGTTATGTCATGCAGTGAATGCAACTACTATAAAGGGACGTATGCTTAAATGGACTCTAGAGTGGTGATAAATAGCAGGCACTGGGGTCCAAAAGAAATAAATCTGTTGTTGATTATAACATTAAGTATACAAAGGCTGCAATAATATGGTTCATCATACATTATATAATATATAATTAAATCACAAAATTTTATTTTTCCAAACTATGGAATCACTCAGAAGTATTCAATAACAATGTCATACATCAATCATAAGGTGCATCTAAGATGAGTGCTCTCTTATACTTTGTACAATGACAGTTGAACATGGACAGGGTATTAGTCTGTGTCTTTGATGGCAAATATTTCCTCATGATCTGCTTCAGAATTTGGCTTGCAGCTTTCAACTTAGACATTTATTCAGAGTAGCTTATGAAAACAATATCTATCTCTGTAAAATGGAAAGAAAACATTTTCTTTTTTTTTGCAAGTAGTGAGATGTAACTGTATTCACATTGCATTGTAATATTAGAAAGCTTTCACACTTGATGTGCACTCTGAAATATGAGTTCTGTGATGTCTGTCCAGAGTAAGTGGCAGCTGCATAGTTCTGACCTTTCATTTGTTTTTGGTCAAGGTGCTATTATAATGTTGTCACTTTTAAAGATTTTAACTAACAACCTCTAGTATAACCATATCCTGAACCATTTTGAATTTATTAGGATGTATTGTCTGTATAGGTAAGCATTTGTCTTAAACTTCCAGTAGATTCCCCATTGATTGCATGCACTAACTTTTGCAGAAACACATACTCAGTTTATCAGCCTTTGCTCATGACAAATAAAAAGCATAGTTCAGAAAACACACAGCATGCTGCCAGATATTCACCACTGCCAAATAATTTATGTTATACTTTTCTCTAGCAAACAAGGAAGCCTTATTTTTGAAGGATTGCAAATGGATGAAATAAAATTATTTTCAGATGTATTGCCAGAACGTACTTCTGCTAACATCCTGTGGACACACGGTCATCAAAAACAGTTGTACATCTGCGGGTTTTATTGTGTAACAGCAATGGTATAACAAAGAGAGATGTCTGATTAATAGGATAACACAGAAGACATATTTTCTAAAATATGGGATAATTACAGAAGTAAAAATTTTAGTTTGTTTACCCATGTACCCAAACAGAAGAACAGAAGTGAATTGATCATTTTTATGGTGATGCAACACATTTTTTTCCAGGTCACCTTGAAAACCTTATTTATTATGCTGAAGTGTGGGCCATGTGTGTGATAGATGGCTGATGGATGGTTTGTTCTTTTCCACAAGGATTCTAGAAATAACTGAAACTGTTAAGAATCCAGGAGCTCCAACATTTTCCTTGTTTTGCCCCCAACACTACCAAACTTATATATACCAACTCCATGGTTACACTGACTCAGAGAAGGGAGAAGTCGCTCAAAACAGTGAATCACTGCAGACACACATTTAGAAACACAGCAGCAAAGATTTCCTATGGAAAACAGTGTTCAGCATTATGCCTTTCATCTGTTTTTTGTGCTACTGATGAACAAGCAATTTAAACTCAAGCAACAAGAGGGGCAATGTGTGTGTGTGTGTGTGTGTGTGTGTGTGTGTGTGTGTGTGTGTGTGTGTGTGTGTGTGTGTGTGTGTGTGTGTGTGCATGTGTATTAAATGGTTACATAATTTAATGATTTAAATTTAGGATATACAATACTTCCTCCAATGACATATGTTTCAGCATGTTTGAAACAGGAAGTGAAACTATTTTACATCAAATCTATAAAACAAGTATAAAAGAAGAAGAAGAAGAAGAAGAAGAAGAAGAAGAAAAATAAATTAATTTAACAGTTAGCCCATTCTCTAAACACAATTATGCACTCTGAGGTGGGTGCTATCATGGAAATAATGTACGTCCATGGATGGAAAGGCTCTCTGTATGTTACATTGGGCTTTTGAACATCCGTGTGTGTGTGTGTGTGTGTGTGTGTGTGTGTGTGTGTGTGTGTGTGTGTGTGTGTGTGTGTGTGTGTGTGTGTGTGTGTGTGTGTGTTAATTTCATGAAAATATCAATCCTTTTGGATGTTATTGCTTATGTATAACACTTAGATATCCATGTACCTGTGACATACAGCAGAGAAAATTAGTGCAAACCTTTTGCGATGTTTGCAACATCATTATCAACTCCCTTTTTCTAATTTTTTCTATGGGGTTGGGGTGTCGTGCCAACTGCCACCAACTCTCTCTGTTCAGTGCACTCTTCTACCTTCTTCAACACTCATGTTTGACTGTTGCAGGTAATTTCTCACACAATCCATCCACCTCTTTGCTGGGTACCCTTGTTTATTCTTGCCTTCTTCCTGTCTTTTCCAAATCTTCTTCATCAAACTGTCTTCTGCTTTTTTTATCATGTGCCCAAACCACCATAATTAGTTCTATTTGACATTTTCTGCAATTGGTATTACTTTTGCTTCTGCTGTTATGTCCTCATTTCTTTATCTGTCCCACAGTCTGCATCCTACCACACATGTCAGACATGTCACCGTCATCACCTCTAGCTTTCTAAACTGCTTTGCCTTTGCTGCCTGGGTTTCTGTGTCATACAGTAGTACAGGTCACACCATTGTTTTGTACACCTTACTTTTCAGTTTCTTTGGCATTACTGTGTCGTACACTACCCCTGGCACTCTGTGCTAGTTGGCTGCAGCACCTCTGATTCTAGGTTTGACCTCCTCATTCAGTCTTCCCCTTCTCCTCAACAACCCCTCCCAGATACATGAACCTGTTTCACTATTTCCCTTCTATCTTGTTTCTCAGCTTTTTCTGATTTTCCCCCATTTTCTGCCATTACAGCTGTCATATCTGTGCTCAGTTTTACCCCATGTTCCCTCAGCTTTGCATTCCATTCCACTATCCTTTGTTAAAGTTCTTGCTCAGTGTCTGTCTGTAATGCCATATCATCTGCATACAGCAGCTTTGTTGATATGTCTCTTCCAACCTGTTTGCTAATCTAGTCCATCAGCAATATGGACAGCATTGAGCTCAAAGCTGAATGCTAATGTAAACCCAGTCCCACTGGTAACCCCTCTCTGAGACCAAACATTGCTTGTACTTGAGTCATTGGGTCCTTGTATACAGCCTGCACTAATTCTACCAATGTTTTCGGGGACATTGAACTACCACAGTACCCCACAAATCAGCTTTCTTGGGACCTTGTCATTTGCTTTCTCCAAGTCTAGGAATGTCCATTTGGACTGTTTTCTCCTCTCTAGCTTCTTCTCAAGTATCTGTCTCTCTGCAAACTATGGGTCAGTTGTGATGCATCCTGATCTGAATCTGAACTGCTCATCTACCATCTTACTTTCTACAAATCTGCATATTCATTTATCAGTCCCCCTCTCCAGAACTTTCATGCACTGTGAGAGGAGTCTGATACCTCTTTACTGCCCACAGTTGTGAATGCCCCTTTTGATCTTGAACTCTGGCACTAGTATACTTATTGTCTGGTCATCTGAGATACGCATTTTTCTTCATACTGCTATGTGTACACTGACGAGCCATTTCTTTACTATCTCAGCCAGCATCTTGATCATATCTGCTGTGACCTCATCTGAGCCTGCTATTTTCCCAGACTTTATTTTCCTTAGTGCTGTTATTGATTCTGCTATGGTGGGCTCCTCCTCTTCTTTCATAGTAGGCTGTGTCTGGGACAGTAGAGCTTCTGTGGGATATTTTTTCATTCAGAAGCTGCTGGAAGTACTCCTTCCATCTGCCTTTGATGTCCTGTGGACTGGTGAGCAGGTTGTTGCTGGCATCCCTTATGAAGCTTGCTTGACTATTTACTTTATCTTTCTGTTTTTGCTTAACAAGCTGAAATAGTTTGTTTATGGCATCTAGTGAGTGACTTTCTAGAAGCTGGTAGAGTGCCTCTGATGCCTTTTTCTTTGCTATTACAAATTCTCTCTTATCCTCTTTGTTAGTCAGCCTTCCTAGACTGGTTCATCTTTTCCATTGCCCACTTTTTCCTGCACTCCTTTTTCTTGATGACTTCTTGGACTTCAGCATTCCACCACCAGTTTTCCTTGTGTACCTTATTTCTATAACTGGCGTGACCAAATACTGTTTTGAGGCACTGCCATTATTCTAGTTCCACCTGTTTCCTCTTCTTCTTGACATGCCAGAGCCCTGAGTAGTTCCTTGAATGGTTATACTTTCTCTTTAGTCAACTTTCAAGTCTTCAACCTGGTCTTTGTTGACCTTAGAGCCTTCTCTGATCACTGCTTGCAGCTGATTGTGGTAAACAGTTGTTTATGATATGGGCTAACTGTTTCACTGAGGATGACTTTGGAATTACTGATTCTACCCCCGCTGCCCCTTCCTTACTGGCAGGAAGTCTACCTGAGTGTCATGTTAGCCACTTGTATATGCTCTTTTGACCATCTCTCTTGTTGAACCATGTGTTGGCTACTATCAAAACATTTGCCAGACAGAAGTCTAGAATGACCTCCCCTTTATTCTTGTTGTCCAGCCCATATGAACCCAGATATCCTGTTCTGTCTATCCCAATATATGTATTCAGGTCACCCATTATCAGAATGCTGTCTGAATGCACTTTTTTCTTCAGTATCACAACCCTGATGTGGGGTATAGGGCCTGGGCTGATATTATGAATATAGCCTTTTCATTACACTGGAGTCTGATTGCTATGAGTCTCACTAATTCTGAAACCATGCCTCACTATTTTCTGATGCCTCTCTATCATCACAAGTCCCACACTATTGTTAGCGTCTTCCTGAGTAGAAGACTCTAGATACTAAATGGCTTTGATGCACTGCCCTTCCATCTTATCTCCTGGATACATAGGATGTCTAGCTTCCTTCTTATCATCATGACATCGAGTTCCAAGCTCCATCCTGTTAGTGACCCTGCACTGAGTGTAGCAATTCTAAGTTCATGTTTGACAGGTTGATTGGTTTTATCTGTTCCCAGGTAACCAATGCTGAGCACCTGAACACCTGTTGACCCAGGGCTGCTAACACTGGCCAATATGGGTGAATACCCCCCTCTCACTATTAGTACGGGTCCCTGACATAGGTTGGAATAGGCCATGTTCTTGACTCACTTATTATGGGCAAATAGCCATGCCTATTTGGCGACATTACTCAACATGACTGAATCGCATAGAGCCATATTTTATCCTGCCACACCATGCAGTCTGTGATCCATGCCATCCTACCTTGAGGGTTTTGCTCACTACAGAAGATCCCCAAAATGATTGTTTTATGCAGCTCCCTCCCTTATAGTGCACCATCTAGAGTCTTTGCTGCTGCATACAACTCCATTCTTAAGTGAGTTTGAGATGGAAACAGCATGTTTTTTGGAGTAACCCCACAGACACATGGAGAACATGCAAACATACAGGCATTGGCTGAAAGTCAGAATTAAGCCTTGTATCTTATGCATGGGAGGCAAAGACCTTAGCCATTCTATCAGTTGTAACTATTTTATTTCAATTTTAAAAATTTCAGTGGATAATAAATAACAAGATAGTTGTTGACTGCTGTCCCAGCTAATGAAAATACTTTAAAGTTGCAATGAAATTCTTTTATTGACAGATAATTGAATATAAAAGTAAAATTTAAAACAGGATCTTCTGAGTTTCCACACACAAACTATTTATTAATGGTATGTAGTTTTAGCAAACAAAATACTTACTGCAACAGAATTTGTTCTCCTTTGAAGTTTGTTGTATGGGCTGTATTTTGGTTTAGGAGGTTTGCCTGCAGCTCTGTCTTTGTGCCTTCTGCTGCTTATATGCTATTTAAATACAAAAAGAAGGTAAGTTATATGATGTTTAAAATAATGTGTTGCATAGTTTGACATAAGGAAAGCATAGCCAAATTCTAAATGAGCCCTTCATAATGCACTTCATTAACTGAATGAAAATATCTTGTTCGAGAGCTTCACTAATCACATATGGTAAGAACTTTCTTTGAAATACTTGAAAACAGCTTGCTTTGTAAACTGGCAATTGTATTTGTTAAGAAAACAACAAACTCAAGTACAAAATCTGAGAACATAGTCTTTATTTTGATGATTTTAGCAACTGTGATATATATATATTACTTTTGGGGTTTTCTTTTTTTTTTTCTTTTACTTTGTTTTGTTTTTGTAGTAGGCTAGTCCAAGGACCCTTTTCAGCCATGAGCCACGCCACTTACCAATAAACAATGATATGGCATATTATAGCATGCAGAGATACTGCAATATGACTATGTTGTGCCTTACACATACACATATCAAATGATTTTTAAAGTGCATGCACAAATAAATTAATTTTGAAACATATTTGCAGTAATACATATTTACAGTATTATACATATATAGTTGCATATTTTACAGGGAGTACAGTTTGACAGGAAAGTACAGCAGTTGACAAGTTTTATATAATGTATGATTGGTGGTTACCTGAAGTTAACCATTGTATTAGACAGGAAATTAGGATCAGAATAAGTGTTAAGCGTAGCATATGATTCACATTACATTTACTGAAACTAAAAGATGTATGCAAATGATTGAGAAATAATATTACTACTACTAATAATTTTACTAATAATCTGAATCTATTTTTAAAACAAGGATAAAAGAATGAGACTATTCTAAACATAAACAAACATCTATCACTTAGTTCCCATATATAGTATCCTGTAGGACAAATAATGTGGATGACCGCCCACCCATGTAGACCCCTGAAAGGAGAGGAACGGAAAGTCAGGGGAATGAGAACAGATCTATCACTTAGTTCTTATATACGATATCCTGTAGGACAAATGAATTGGATGACCACCCACCCATGAAGACCACTGAAAGGAGAGGAATGAAACAGTGAGGGAATGAGAACAGATCTGCTGCTGCATGACTGATGGATGTTCAGCTTGTGCCTGGTAAGCATGGTGTTAATGCTTTGAGGGAGGTAACAGAGCAGATCCAGCTGTTATAAAAGCTCCTATTAGGTTTGGTGCAGGAGATCAATGGGCAAAGCACACCCAGGTTGTACAAGCTGCTGTGGTCCTATTAGCAGGAAAAGGCTAATAGGTCCCACTTGAGGTTGGGGGTCAAGGACCTCAGTCATGACCCCTTTGGAGCTCAACCTTTGAGGGATAAAGACTTTCTGCTCCTACTCAGGGCAGATCTGGGTCCAGAAGGACCAAGGGAGCCCAGTTAAACTGTATTGGGTGGTGGTGGGTGGGAGAGGCCTGTAGGCCTTGGTGCACAGGGATATGAGTGCTTTTATCATGCCTCATTTCCCTTTATCTGTAAAGGAGAGGATCTGTAGCAGAGCGTTCACAGAGGTTTTCAACCTTACTGATTGACACAGAGTATTGTGGAGACAGAGGCACCAAGGGTTATGGGAGTGATGGTTATTTTGGTGAGGTAGATTCTGAATCGGAACATGGGGCAAATGGGTCTTGGGGTATGTCCCAGCAAGTGTTTCCCTTGTTGATTTTTTTGTTGACAATCAGAGAACCCCAATATTTGAGGGGTTGGTGGAATGCCTTCTTGTGGTATGACTAGCATTTCTAAAAACTAAAGGCAGTAGATAAGTTACTATGGTGGAAATACAGACATGCAGAGTCTTGGATAGGAATGATGTTAGATCGTGCAGCTGGGCAGACTCGGGCATCAGGAGAAGTAGGACATTTTTGGGGGTCTTTAATGCTAGGAAGTGCATCTGACCTGTGTGCAGATTTATACGTGTGTTTTTACTGAGGAGGTCTTCATACCAGTGAGTTACTGGAGAAGGGAAATTGGTATTCTGAACATTCCTAATAGGAAAAACAGGAGATGTGGTTGAAAGGGGCAAGGGTGTTGTTTATGGAGTTAAGAGAAATGAGTACTTTGGGGGTAGGGGCTGGGCAGCTAGCCCCCTGCATTCTCCTATTAGGCTATGCGTTTTTACATTGTTGTTTTGGAAGTACCCAGACAAAAAGGCATCCCTGGCTCTCCTGTAGGTTTTTTTCTTATTAAATCAGGTGTTACGGTTATGAGAGGATTTGTAGTAAACTAAAGTTAGTCAGGAGAAGAGAGGACATAGTTTAGACTTTGTTGTTCAAGGAAGTACAGGCAGGGTCTTGGGATCATTTAAGCTCCCCCAACCTTCCAGTCTTTTAGAAATTTCCCATCATCCTTTGTTGTGAAAAAGAGGTCTGTGAATTCCACTTTGTTCATTCTCTCTCTGCTTTCTGGGGGGCAATTCAGTTAAAGACTGGACAGATAAGTGTGAAGTCAAGGTTTATTATGCATTACTGTGATTTAGTTGATTTGGGGCTTCTCTGACCCATGGCTGGCATAGCTCGACACCAAGTCAGATATTATTCCTGCTACCTATTAAGTAACAACACTGGGCATGTGCCTAAGGGGTAAGTATTCTTTTGACAAATCCATGCCTAAGGGCTGTGCAGTAGCCTGTGCCACAGTTGAGATATTTGGTACAATATTGCATTAGTTTTGGCAAGCATGACTGAAGGTAGTGCATTATCTAGATGACTTTCTCTTAGTGGGCAATAGAAAGGAAGCAGTTGCTAGGGGTGCATGGCGTTTTACATAGTTGTGCAAAGAACTGTGAGTACCCCAAGCTGAGGGTAAGCAGGAGGCACCAGCCAAGTTTTAACTTTTTGGCGACTTGAAGTGGATGCTAAGGTAGGCATATTTTGCCTTCCAAATGAGAAATGAAGCTAGCTGAAGGACAAGATTGAGGACACATTATGCAATGAGAAGGTTTGTGTAAAAGAAGTAATGCAGGTGCTATGACTAATGAACTTTACATACTGAGCAGTAGGTCTGGGTATAGCATTTGGTGGGTCCTTTGAGGGAGAAAAGAGTAAGCACCATAGTGTCAGGGCATTCCATTGGTTTAGGAGGTCATGACAGTTATAGTGTCAGGGCATTCCATTGGTTTAGGAGGACATGGCAGTTTGGGTTGTCTTCCTGTATCATTTCAGCACAGTGTTACTTTGGCAAGGGGCTGGAAGTACTCTGATGAGATGTAACTGTGCACAGACACTGTTGGTATTTTGGTATGGGAGTATT
This sequence comes from Protopterus annectens, assembly GCF_019279795.1. Taxonomy (NCBI): domain Eukaryota; kingdom Metazoa; phylum Chordata; order Ceratodontiformes; family Protopteridae; genus Protopterus; species Protopterus annectens. The sequence continues at coordinate 546,508,373 of NC_056732.1, read as the reverse complement.
TTGTTTGAAGGTGGCTGTAGAATTGGTCATCAGAGTGGTGGAAGGCTATTACCTTCTTGGAGTATATACTCATTCTGGCAACTATGACAGTCAGGCAGAAGGATCTGAGCAAAAGGAAGGTGATCATGATGTTTCACTCTGACAGCTTAGCAGTGGTTCACATTTTGGCAAAGTGATTAACCAAGTGCTGTTTAGTGCACGGTTTACTAAGAAGGTTTGTGTTGTATTGTCTGTAATTATCGTGTCAGTTTCATCTAAATATATTTCAGGACATGTTAATGTACTTGTTGACAGTTTATCTCTATTCCACTTCCACCGGTTTCAGAAGTTGTCCCCAGGGGTGCAGCTGAGTCCAGTGGCAGTACCAGGAGAGGTCTGGTCAGTTGGTTAGGGCTACCACCAACTATTGGACAAATTTATGGATTTTGCAGACCAACGGCTGTGTGAAGATGATCTATGCAGCCATGGGCTAGGTATCTCATTTTCAGTTACTGCTGGAGAATAATTTAGAGTTCGTTTGGCAGCATTTAGAGCAGAATCCACTTTTTCAGGCATGAAGGATTTCAGCAAATACTGGTGCATCTTGAGGATGTTGAAAGTCTTGAAGTGTCAAGGTATTATGGGGTAATGGTATGATACTCATTCATTCAGTGTGGGTAGGTCTTCCAATTTTACCACTGAAGTCAACTCAGCTGAGTTTATGAAGCAGGTGGATAGATGGGTGTCTAATGCCTTTATGTCCTATATTGGGTAGTTAGGTCTAATTATTTTAGGTGCAATGTTGCAGGATGTGATATTCATTTGTTGATGTTATTTTGCATTGCAGAAAGAAAGGTGTTCTGTTGGGCAACATGTACATTTACTGGGCTGCTAGAGGAGTGTCAGCTGGGCCTGGGGGGGGGGGGGTTGTCTTTGGGCCTTGTTTCGGTGATTTGCAATGTCATTTGATGATGTTATGCACAATTGCACTGGAGGTATTCTGGATGATGTTCAGGAAGCTTCTGGATTATCTGTTTTTTATTTATACATTTGGGGGGGTAAGGACTTGGGTGTGGTACAAAAGTGTAGGCTCCTGTCATGGACCCTTAGGGATCTGATGCTGGTTAAGGAGAAATTTCTAGCCATTGTTTTTATTTCATCAGCCATCATTCTAAGGTTGGTTTGGAGGTCTGCTGTTAGCTTTACGGTGGTGGAAACCACCAGGACATGTATAAATTACAGGGTGACAAGGGTAGAATCTGGCCTATCTTTCTCAGTGCTGATGCACTGGAATTTTGCTGACAGGTACCCTATGGTGTTATAGAGCTGATGATGTATATCTTCATGACACAAGGTTGGATTTGTTTAATATACATTTTTCTTTCTTCCCAGAGACATTATGTCTTAGGGTTAACCGGTTATGGTTTGAATTATCTAGGTAGCTAGAAGGGTGGAGGAACAGGCTGCCTTTGCCAGATTGGATGGTTGGAAGAACGATCCTTTCCTTGAAGAAAGAGGACCCTTCATTCCCTTCCCTCCCTTCCTGCCGTTATACAGAGTGAGCAGTGCCTTATGTTGCTCTTAGATGTTTTTTTTGCTGGCATTTAGAGAGTGCTGGCAAGATACTACTAGCTGGATAGGTTTATATGTGTGTGATTACTGATGAGTTTTGCTATTTGACTTACCACGGTTGCTGAATGCGTGTTCTATCATGCTGCCCTTACTTTATGGTTTAAATTTGATGATATAATTGCTTTATATGAAATGAGTGATTATATGTTTGTTTGTATATTATGAGCCGTTTGTAATAAAGTCTGATTGTATAATATATATTGCTGTTTTCATTGTCCTATGTATTTGGTTTGGGGACAATATTTTTTCTTTGTTGGCAAAAACTGTACAGATGAGGAGAAAACAGACTTCTCAACTTTTTGTACAGGAAATCTAGACAAAGTCTAAAATAATGCTGGTCAAATGCCCAAAAATGGTAAAAGATTTTAAATATTGCTTTTGTAAACATATAAGGCTGCTACAATAACAGGATTTGTGGTACCATGCATTTTCTGAAGTATATGAAGCCTGAAACTCAAATGTATGTCATTATTTAGTGCCTTTAATCCTTGGTCATTTTCCAGAAAAAAAATCAAATTGTATGATAAATAGTCCAAAATATGAGACAGCAATCTAAACATTTGTGAGGTATGCCTTTATGCGGTTTAAAATAACAATATTTGCTCACTAATCTGTACCTCACCTGAACCTCACATGAGTGAACCATTATGAGTGAAGTTCGAAACATCGACTGTATAATGAAAAAAAAAAAACCTTACCTTACCGCTCTGAGCAGTGGGCAAGTCCCCTGCACCCCCCACACCCCCTCTACTTAAATGCACCAACTCCGAGAACGCACTTCAGTGCAGAAAAGGAAAATTTCCCATTCTGCGCGTGAAAAGTCATTGACTTTCACCTTCAACCTTTCCGACATTCGATCATATGATGTTGACCATCTATGATTTGAACATCAGAACGGTTGCTCATCTAATATAGACCCTGCTTTCATTAGTTACTTTGTACTGGTACATCTTAGAAATCTAAGTAATCAGAAGCATCTATAATGAGGGGTGCATCCTGTTGCAGTGGGATTCAGTGTTGTCAAAGGTGGATGTATAAGTCGAAGGGTGCTTAACAGAGTGGCCTGCACACAGAATGTAGTCCGTGTGTCCTGAAGGAAAACAGAGTGGGCCCATTTTATTTTTAAAACTTCTCATTCAAAATCATTGCTTTTCTTAGAGCAGTTTTTTTTTTACAGATCAAGCTTAAATGGGCACAACAAACTGTTGCTTTCACCATAAAAAAGAGTTTGCATGCATTTTTATGTGCACAAACACTTTTTTGTGTTATTTTGCACCATTTTAAAAATCTGTATGCATTTAAAGTTTGACTCAGAAGACTTAACATATAAATCTGTATTTATGGCATGGATTTTTATAGGGGGGGGGTCATGAGGTGTTTATGTCACTCTAGGTGTCCAACTCTAATTATGCTGGGTTTTTTGCCTATGGTAATGTAGTATAATTAGAGCTGGACACCCAGAGTGACATAAGCCCCTCCTGCCCTCTCACTAATATTAATACTAAAAATATGCCTTTGTATGTTGTCTTCTGCATTCAGAAGTAATTTTTATAATACATTTATTTACAAAATAGTGTGAAACTACCTTTGTTTTTTACATAAATAAGCATTTGCATGTATAAAGATGCATTTAAACACTTTCTATGCAAAAAACAAAAGACATTTTATATCTTTAAACATGATCTTTAAGCAAGATTTGATAAATACCGCATAAATGAAATGCCTTACAACAGTGCCAGTCTTTAAACTAAAAGATAAATATGTATGTGAAACACACATGCATTTTTCTACATGCATTCACAGACAGCTCTCTCTCTCTCTCTCTCTCTATATATATATATATATATATATATATATATATATATATATATATATATATATTGTGGCAGAATTAAAGATGTTAAGATTTGCACTGGGTGTGACGAGGGTGGACAGGATTAGGAATAAGTATATTAGAGGGTCAGCCCAGGTTGGAAGGTTTGGAGACAAAGCCAGAGAGGCACGATTATGTTGGTTTGGACATGTGCTGAGGAGGGATGCTGAGTATATTGGGAAAAAGATGCTAAGGATGAAGCTACCAGGTAACAGGAAAAGAGGAAGGCCTAAGATAAGGTTTATGGATGTGGTGAGAGAGGACATGCAGGTGGTTGGTCTGACAGAGCAAGATGCAGAGGACAGGAAGAAATGGAAACAGGTGATCTGCTGTGGTGACCCCTAATGGGAACAGCCGAAAGAAGATGATGATGTATGTATATATATATATATATATATATATATATATATATATATATATATATATCTGAAGTATAAAATGATAAAACAAGATAACCTTTAAGAGTTATCTATGCTTCATTATTTAGCACAGAGTCATTTCTTCCAGGGTCCATACTTTCACAAAAAATACAACACAGAAAAAGAAAATAAAAAGCAATAACATATAACAATTAGCTGTCAGTTTCTGTGGAAATTGCAGAATTTAAGTACACAGTATTAAATTTGAATTATTCTTGACAAAACACACATTTCTTAACAAACTTAAAGAAACTAAAATATACTCTCTAAATATGAATAAGATTTCCTAACATAATATTAGCCTGTCCAGTTTAAACACATAATGTCTGTAATCACCAGTCATGTGAATCATGAAACCTCTTATTGAACAAAACATATTCATATGCTGGCATACCATTAAGTCCAATCAAGAATGTTAACTTGGTGAGTCAGCTGGTCTAAGGACCCTTTAGTTATGTCTTGAGGTACATGGCAGGGATGTTGAAAACATTCAAAACCAGTAGCTGAATAAATCACAATGCTAAGCTAGTACAATGTAGCACAGAAGTCACTCATCAGATATACACTAGACTAAGTTACATAGAATTGTTTTATTATTTACAATAGACAGTGAGTGGATAAATAAGGAGGCGCACAGTTCACAATTATTTAAAGATCTTAGGAATAAGAACATCTTTTTCAAGCATTTATTCTATCTCCAATTGGATTATTTTTGTGAGTGGAGTTTAGATGTTTCTAATGTTATTTGTCTTGCTTTGTGAGGCATTGCATTTCAAGTGTTCTGCGCATTTTTAGGAAAGGATATTGTCTCGGAGCAATATAAGGGTCTAATGAATTTTAGGTATTCCTTATTCCTTAGAGATATTCTGTGATGTGTAATAGCATTTTGCTTTGAAGACAAAGACAGCAGGGGTTTACCACTAGATTAAGACATGCAAATAGCACAAAATTATTCTATGGTCACAGTACAGTCAATATTAGCAATACAGATCGATGTGACCTGAACAGATATTTTCATATAATGCCAAGTCAGAATACTAATTTCAAAGGTTAGATAAGATTTGTATGAGGGCAAATGCAGAGAGAAAAAATGACTATGGTAAATAAGGTCATAAGTCTTTCGTTCTTGAAGCAGGGAGTCTTGCCAGTCATGTATAATTTTAATGTCAGGGAATATGGTTCTTTTCTGTGGCAGTAGGAACATGAGACAAAATGAATAAATGAACAAATGAATAAATAAATAAATTAATTAATTAATTTGCTTGCATCCTTATGAATTTATTTTGGTATCAGAGGAATATTAGACTAGGATGGTAAAGAATTCAACATGTCATAACATCTGAGTTTTGTGACTCGATTAAATAGCTTATCCTTTACAAACTACTCCAAATATTAATTTGCTCCATAGTGATAAAAGTTCTGTCCATGGTTAGTGTTACAACTGAAAGTAAGACAGTTATTGCTATGAAAAAATACATTTTATGCACTAACATTACATTAAAGTTGTTTGTGTTTTAGGCTGCCAGATGAATAAGAACATTTTGGCCAGATGGACTGATATAAAGGCCTTAATAACGCAACAATATTAAATGCTTAAGCATTTAGCACAATGCCAGGAAAAAGGAATAACAAACTGAGAACAAATGTTGCAAAGGAATTTATTTACAGGCATATAAATTATTTATTAATAACATTAGCATTGATAAGATTTGAAAGAAACAGTACATAATGGAGTCCACACTGTTCTTACTCTTATCCCCATGGAAAAAATACAATTCTAATAAAAATTAAATGCTGGATATCCCAGCTGTGTCTAGGTTCATAAAACAGTGGGAAAAGAAACTGTGAATTTAATTTTATTTGTTCTCCCTTTTGAATGTTTATGACCAAAACAGCTTTAGCAATTCTCCTCTGAATTCATTGAATGTCTTTATTTTGAAGGTACAGAATGACCTTTTAAACATTTATTTAATATAAATATATTAAGGTTTTTTTTCATCTGTATATTGCATCTGTGCTGCAAATCAAAATGCTAAAATACTAAATAGACTGGATTCGTAAGTTGGGGAACAGTATTCATGGTAACACTGACATTACAGTGGAATGTGTGTCCTTTCTGAGGGTGTATGAGAGGTCAGTTCAGAACTAGCATGGTATGTTATGACGGGTGTGTGCAGGGGGATACAGTATTCATGGACAAAGCTCAGTAACACTGAGATCTCACTGGATGTATATCCTTTCTGAGGCTGCATGAGAGGTCAGTTTAGAACTAGCACAGTACATTATGACTGGTGAGTGTAGATAGTATTTATGGACAAAGCACAAGCACAGTAACACTGACATTGCAATGGATGTATGTCCTTTCTGAGGGTGTATGAGAGGTCATTTCAGAACTAGCATGGTATGTTATGTTGGGTGTGTGCAGGAGATAAAGTATTTATGGATAAAGCTCAGTAACAGTAACACTAACATCGCAGTGTATGTATATCCTTTCTGAGGGTGTATGAGAGGTCAGTTCAGAACTAGCATGGATGGGTGTGTGCAGGAGATACAGTATTTATGGACAGAGCTCAGTAACACTGACATTGCAGATATCTGGCTGCAGTTATTACATCAGCAGTGAAGCCCTTGCTCTGCTTGCTAATGGTGTAGTGCTTGGGTGCAATGGGATCCTCCTAACAGTGAGAATTTTTTTTTTAAGTGTAGGCAGTAGGCTAGTAACAGGGCTCTGTTTCCTGATGTATGTAGCAGGAATGGAGGTGTGGTCACTGGTATAACTCCTATTTGCATCCGGCAGTGGCTGTAAATGTGTGGGTTTCAGTCCCTGGCAGAGTAAGTGCAGATACTATGCTGACTGACTATATGTGGAAGGGAGGCCATGGGCTCTGATTGGGTAAAGCAGTGTATAGGGAGAGGGAACTGGGATATAGGTAGAAGGCAGGAGAGCAATAATGGATATCAGGCTGGGGCAGATGTGCAAATCACTGCAGGAAGTTAGGAGGGGGGTTTGTTGGGGCAGATAGCACTGATTGGTCTTATGGTGTGCCTGACATCAGGAGTACATATTACTCTTTAGATAGTGAGACTCTGCAATGCTTGTATCTTGTTACTGTTGTAGGATACTGATGCAAGTTTCACAGTGCAAGAAAAAGGGTCTGTATGGCATATTTGTCTAGTATTATCTACCTGACCTTTTGCCAACATTAGTGGCACCTAAACAGCACACATATATTCTTTATAAAAGCTTAAGTTATTGTGCATACCCTTAAAAAAGAAACAGTAGCATCACAACATGGAGAGCTGTGCAATGTGCATATGTACAATTATTTAAGCAGTAACCCACGCCTGGATGTGGGTAATGCTGGATTTACCCACTTTTGGTGTGGTTTGGTCACAAGGGTGAAGCCCGAGTGACCAACCAAAGACAACCGTGGGTAATTCCAGCATTACCCACACCCAGAAGTGGGTTATTGCTATTATACAATGACATTATTTAAGGAAAAAAAATACTTACTTTTCTTAAATAATGGCATTGTATAATGCGTCCGTGCTGCCCTTCCACAGCTGCCTGGTATCCTGGAGCAGTTCTGATGTACTGCGCATGCATATGCTTACTCAGTACATGAGAGCTGTGTGTAGAGAAAGCAATGAAGAAAGGAAGATCTCCGTTGCTTTTTTAAAGTTGTCTCGCTATGTTAAATGAGTTTAACATAGTGAGACAGCTTTAATAAAAGCAACGGAGAAAGGAAGATCTCCGTTCCCTTTTTTAAAGCTGTCTCGCTATGTTAAATGAGTTTAACATAGTGAGACAGCTTTAATAAAAGCAACGGAGAAAGGAAGATCTCTGTTCCCTTTTTTAAAGCTGTCTCACTATGTTAAATGAGTTTAACATAGTGAGACAGCTTTAAAAAAAGCAACGGAGAAAGGAAGATCTCCGTTGCTTTTTTTTAAGATATCTCGCTATGTTAAACTCGTTTAACATAGCAAGATTACAGCAGCGGAGCTCTTCCGTTCTCTGCTACTGCCTAACACAAAAAAAAGTAAAGACTTATACTAATGGAAAAAGTCCAGGTGACTGGACCTTTTTCCATTAGTATAAGTCAGATTTACAATGGGCACGCTGACCAATCAGTGTGCATGTTTTGGAATATTAATGAGGGGTCATTGTATAAATATTTATAATACATTTGCAGTATTGTATATTTAAGCATTAAATAATGCGTGCATTCTTGTAATGCTGTTTAAATTATTCACTGTCACATCTTGACTATGTTTTGTACATGCAATCTGACTCATATGCCTTAATGGCAGTATTGCTTTTTTTTTCTGCGTATTCCTGAATACATTTCTTAATTGTTATTCTCAATGCCAGAATGGTCTGGGTCATGGCTGAAAAGGGTCCCTGGATCAGTTCATTTTCTGTATTAACAAAGTATAAATAAATAAATAAATAAATAAATAAATAAATAAATGCAGCAACATCACACAAAATCACTTTAAAACCCCTCCTCAGAGGTATTGTATATTATTCTGATATACAACTCTCTGAAAAGAAAGTTACTAAAGGGAATGAATAAGACATATTAAAAGTATACTGAAGAGGTTGATTCAGATGCGATACTTAAATGATTATGAAATTATGATAACCTTTAGCTTCATTGAAGCTGACATTTCTTATCTTATGCAAAAACAAATCAGACATTCTTTTCTAGACATATAGTATGTAGTAAGGATTTTTCATTGTTGAATTTTCTAGTCCTAAGGATTATACACCTGCTGTCTTATACCATAGAATACTTATAGACTGTAAAATCAGATAAAGTAGTTTTAAAATTTTAAAACGCATTTCTACTGTACCATAAACTACAACTAGCATGCTTCATGTTGCTAGCACAACCACGGTGCTTGCCTTGGTACCATAGCGATATAAAATACATCACCGGTGGGAATGGCATGGTCTTCATTAACTATTTTTTGGTGGTTCTGTGGTGCATGAACTTGCATACTGTACCCATAAATTAGCCTTAGTTCAAGATTTCTAGAAATAATTGCAACTTCATGATTTGGGTACATCTGCAGTAAACTTTACAAATGTTGCATATGAATGACGCCAATTCAATTTTGTTGCAGTACTTCTCAGAAACATTTGACACAGACAAATTGTGAAAGAACATATCAGGGAGTAAGCAATGACCTAGTATCTTCACAAAATGTATTTACAGACCCAAACTTTATAAACTGCATACATATCATAACAATCTCAAATAACATGTTTTGAGCATGATATAATCTTCAGTTCAGTACTAATTTGTCTTTGTTACTCTAGGTGGTTGGCAATATTCTGGAAACTGTTCTACTAAATACAGCATGGTGAGGCAGGGGTAATGATACAATTTACTTTTCCCAGGGCTTTGTGCTCCAGTTTATACAGTACCCTAGAGATATGATTTATGTTTTTATACACAAATACATATATACATATTTACAGGTCAAAATATTGATATGAGTGAATGCTTTTTGATATATGATGATATATGTGTGTGTGTGTGTGTGTGTGTGTGTGTGTGTGTGTGTGTGTGTGTGTGTGTGTGTGTGTGTGTGTAATTGAACATTACTGGTCAATATTCATGCTGTCAAATTCGCAGTATAACTAATTAAAAAATGAAACTAGTTTCCTTTTCGGATGGGTGAAAAATACTTTACCACTAATTTCATGTAAAATCTGTCTAATTAGTGATATTGTTTACGCAAAGAGTTTTTCTAGGATAAGCTATAGAACTGAGGTTTCAAGGAGGCAGGGGCAGAGTTAGCTTGAATTATTAAAGTGGGCAGAGGGGCTAGATATACATACTTTGCTAAACAGATTAATTATAAAAGTGATTAAATTGCAACAAAATATAAGTTAAAAATAGTATCACTACAAACTTAACTGGGTTAGAATAAAACAGGTCAAAAACGAACTCAGAAAAAAAATTGGTATAACATGTTCCAAGCATATTTCCAGTCAGAGAAGTGAGTCTTTCTTTGACAATTACTTAACATGCCATCAGGTATTTAGTTTTTTCTGTAATAAAAATCTATAACATTTATATCCTCTTACGATCCAGGCAGTAAGCAGTAATGTAAAACTTTACAAAGCCTAGTAAAATAAATAGAGTTTCCCTTATTGTTTATACAATTCAATATACCTACAATAACCAATGATAACCAAGGTCATGATTAATTAAGTCATTCCTTCCAATACAGCTTTCTTGGGTGTGCACCTTTAACTCTCAGTGGGTGTGGCTTGAGCCTTTTAAAAAAAAATATGTTTGGAACAGACTAATTTGTCCAGGGACATCTTCAATTGGGGTTAGACAAACAGAGTAGTAGGAATTAGGAAAGTAAGGGGAAGATAAGGTTAAATAGGAATGAGAGATTTGTGGGAGGAAATGAGGTAAGGGTAGGGTGGGGCTTAGAGGGTTTTAGGCAAGTGTAACTGGAGTAGGAGTCACAATTTTGGCGTGAACTTGCTACCTACCCTACCTCCCCTTTGTAACGGGGGAATGCAGTTATTTTCAGTTTGGGTAGAGCAGAGAAGAGGGGCAGGCTTGCCCTCTTCTGTTCCCTCTCTGGTGGTGTTTCAATTTAATAAGATGGGAAAGGCAAGTGAGTGGTTCCACTGCTTGATAAGTAAATAAGCAAACGGAGGTAAGCTGCTTATTTAGTTGGAAATAAATCAATAAATGGCTGCTTCATAAGTAAGTGAGTGGAGGTATGGACACTGGACACTGTCCTATGGTAATGGAACATGGATGTTATTTTCACCTATTGAAATTTATGAATATTGGTTGGAATTTATGATTAGGATGAGCGAGGACGCTGTCCTATGGTAATGTTACATGGATGCTATTTTCTCCTAATGAAATATATGAATATTGGTTAGAATTTATGAATATTGGTTAACATGTTTATAGAACTTCAATAAAGGTCGTCAAATATCATTTGATGTGATGTTTTTGTTGAAGGGGACCAGGTCAAATGAAGTTATCACCTTACAGTTCTAACAAATGTGCATTGACAGTGGTCAAATATCAATACAATTGTGTTTGCATCATATAGGCTTTAAGATAAAATATTCTGATAACCTGTATATAGCATGGTTTTGGAATTATTAATGCAAATATGAACAAGCAATATTTGATGCCTATGGGTGCATTAAGAGGTAACTGCAGAAATACCTAGAGGCACACTCGGCTGTAATGAGTTAAGAAACTAAACTTTATCTTGCTATTAACAATATCCCATAATTACATATAAAATGGCAAAACCAAAATACATGAAATAGGTCTACAAACATAACATATTCTGTAACCTTTTTAATGGGAGGCATATAAACACTGTAAAATATCATGACTTGTATATAGTAAAATGCATTAAAAGGTAGGAACATAAAAGGGATTTACAAAAAGATCATTAGAGATATTATCAGATAGTAAATTATCAAACTTTTACCTTAATTTGGCAGTTAGGTTAAATGTTTCACAAACAGGAGCAACAGATTTGTATTAATTATGAAGAAACTTATAAATAGTCATTGTTTGCCTAAGGGGAAAGCGTTCTAAACTATCCATTGGTCCTACCAAGTAAGTTATAATTAAGTCTGTGTGGTTTATGTGGTTCTAGAATGACTAGATTCTAGCAGTTTAACTAATTCTTCAAAAATTACTATGTATTTACTTAGAGGATTATGAATTCCTAAAAGTATTTTTGTTGCAAGAAGGGGAAACTAAACCTAATGCTGAAATATTTGAAAAATTGTCCACAAACATTTGAGCTTTTATAATAAAAAAGAAAATTAAGATCAAATTATAATAATTTACTACAAGATAGAAATAAAAAAAGAAGCATATATGTGGTAATTTAAACCAACCAGGCAGGTGGATAATTTATGATAGGCTATATATATTAACTTAGGGTCCAATCATATGTGGCAAGATCTGAATGAATAATTCAAAGAAAATGTCTGGATGGATTGACAAAGTTAAGTTAATGACAGAAAAAAATGAGGGCCTACATTCTTTCCAGAAAAGGAAAACTGAGAGACTAGATAACTAATGTCACTCAAATATCTAACTTTAGGACTTTTACAAGTGATCACATACCATTAGCTCATGACACTCTTCCATGCTGACACTCACTCATGTTGGCAACTGCTCTAACTCCCACCACCACAGTTATCATGCACTAACACTAACCTATCCTTCCTAGAACCCTGACCCTAACCCTAAAAACAACTCCTGATCACTGCCAAACCCCTTCTCTTTCTAAACCTAACCATATCATCTCTGCTCATGCACCAAAGCTAAAATTGCCCTCCCCTCCCTAACCCTAACCCTGCTATAGTTCCTAGTCACTCTCTAAAACTAAAATCCATCATCCATCCCTAACCTTAACCCAGGCCTAAATCCCAGTCAGTCACTAAACCTAAAATTCCTTTTCCCTGCCTAACCCTAATGCTGAGATAACTCCCAGTCACTGTTTAAACCTAAAATCCTCCACCCTCCCTAACCAAAAGCCCCCCTCCCAATTTTCCTTCTGTACTTAGTTCCACAATGAAACCTTGATGGCATCCAAACATTGTAAAAGCTGTATCCTACAACTCATGTTTGAGTTCAAGCTGGTGTTCAGCCGGGCAGGTTTCTGGGCAAACAACCACTTAGGATCCTGGTTGCTAGTTAGTAGAATTTGAGCAGCTATAAGGGTCCCCCTAAATCCTGTTTGATGATGTGTATAATTTATTAGTAAGACAGTCAACATTATTCTGCAGTAAAATAACTTTCAGAAATTTAAATTTATTTGAGACGCTAATATTAGGGAGAAGAAAAATAAGAGTTTCTACAGTGGTGTAATCCTTACGCATGGGAAACACTTTTTGAGTTGGTTCTGTTTAATCAGTAATCAGATAATTTAGAAAATAATTTGACATGAAATGTTTGCAACTAGGATTGTGTTGGTGTGGTTTGTTTTCATTTATGTAAATGTATGATTGCCTATGTAGTAAGTGATGGTTTAATAAAGACTTTTGTTGTTGAAAAAAGGCAGAAATTGAATAATGTATGTATATATATATCTATATGTATATATAGCAATATGTGTGAAGTATAATGTTTGTTATGTTAATGTAGTTTAATTACTTTTATATGAATGTAAATTTGCCTGTGTCACAAGTGATAATTCAATAAAGGTGTTTGAAAAAAAGAGAAAGGAAATATATTTTGGTTTCACCAGCAAAAGCAGTGAAATATATATTTCTAAAAATAGGAAAAAGGGCATCCATGTACAACTTAGAAATGCATGTTGAAAGGTGCAATCTTGCCTGATGTAACTTAAGATACTAATGTGGTAGAATTAACACTCATTAATTTAAACTGGCATAGTAGGATTTGAGTAGAGCTTAAAATATGATAGTGAAAGTGTCTGGAAACTGAAATCAATATAGAACTTAAAAATCAGAAATAAAATCTGCCCCTGTGAAATGCCCTGAAACATCTATGGTTAATGTAAAATGGATGCTCAAGAGTCTAGTTTAATAGCTTGGTAAGAAATTTGTCTAAGTTTAGTATGTGTATATTAAAAGGGTGACATTATATAAGGTATCAATTCTTTTTTATGGCAGGGTAGGAAATATGCATGCAGGTCTGTATCTAAATTAGTGAGGGTTATAGAATGGCAATTTGAGGGATCTGTGGGCTAGTATTTGCTCTTTGATTTAAATATAAATTGGAAAAGCTGTCTTTCTGTATGTAACTAAAAACTTAATGATGAAGTTACAGAGAAGTTTGCAGCCTTAAGCCACATATCCATCTGGGCCTGCAGCTCTTTAATAATATACTGAACATGACTATATTATTTTCTAAATTATTTTAACAAGATGAAGGAGTCGTATACAAATTAAGACATTTAGGTAAGCTGCAATACCCTCTATGGATGTTAAATATAATGAGGTTTAAAACAGATTTTTTAATACACTATGGAAATCCAGTAAAATTGTTTGAGTATAACTTAATATGGTATTGAATTTTCTTAATCAAATCAGTTTAGAAGTTTTATGTATTTGTATTATTTGAAACAGAAATTTAGAGTGGACTTGTTCCCAGTCTGGTAAGTTATAAGTTACTTTACATTTTACCCACCAGGGTTTGGAAAGAATATGAGTATTAAGATCAGCTTTTAAACATTTTAACTGTTATACAGTTGCTAGCTTTGATTTATTATAATTTGATTTTCTATTACTCTAACTGAATTCACTAGTTCTCTTTCTTTATGTACTGCTTTTTCATTTTTTTAGCTGAAATTTGCTTTAATAGTGAATAGACCAGAATATTTAGTGTTTTTACAGAATAATGTTTAAGGTTTTGATGTTTGCTTATCTGTCCATTCATGATGTCTGTCCATCTTACGTGAAGCAGTTGGTTATGCAATACTGTACTGCTTAGGAGTTGTGCTGTGCTACTCTAGACCTGTTGGTGGTTCTCTGAATGTAGCTTGAGATATCTGACAACTTAATGTTCTACTTTGGTTTCAAAAGAGTCCTTCTTTCTCCAACTCCCTTGGGTCATTAAAAGCTTTTAATAATTCCTATACATACTCGATCTCTTACTGCAATGAATTTACTCTTGCTCATATGGTTCCTCTAGTTTGTGTGTGTTACTTTAGTTGTGTCTGCTTTATTCATTGTTAATGCAACAGCATTTAGTAATAAAACACATTAATAAAGGGGAAGTTGATAGCTATAGGCCAAAGGGGACACTATATTGAAGTATGGGCCTAATGAAGGAGAACTATAGAAATATTTCTTTTGATCTGAAATTTACACTATTGGTAATTTCTTGGGAAAGGCAAACCAATTTCCTAATAATAGCTTGTACTTGGTACTCAAAGGAAAGCTTTTGTTCCACAAACATGTCCAAGTATTTGATAAAGTCATCTGTTTTAAACAAGGTTTCACTTATTTGTTAGTTGCAAGAATGTTTCTTTTTTCAAAGAATACAATGCTGCATTTTTTTGCATTTAACTTTATTCAATGGTCCTGCCACCATAATTTTCTGAGTGTTAGGCTCTTTTGAAAAATTTAAGTGGCTTGATGGACTCATCTCAGCATCAAGTTTGCATTCATCTCCAAACTTAGTCAAAAAAATATCCAAAATGAACACAAACTGGTAAACTGAAAAAAAAGTATGGAAAACAGTAGTACTAAAACTCCCAAAGAAATATATTAAAGTAAAGTTAGCACTTTCATGCAAATAAATATCAGTTCTTCATCAGACTTTTTCCTTTCTTTGGGAGTTTTAGTACTACTGTTTTCCATGCTTTTGTTTCCGTTTATTAGTCAAGAAGATACTTGACATCAGCTTTGACATCAGTAAAGTTAACACCAACGTATAGTGGTACCAGCATATAGTCCAGCAGTACACCACTGGTAGAATCTTGTAGTAAAAGGATGTCTTTGGCACTGACTGAGTGGATTTTAACTATAAACCAGATCAGGCTTATCTTCACATAGTGCCTCTTTGACCTTTCCAAAGAAGTCAACCGCATTAAGTAAATAAGTAAGTAGAGCCCTCCTTTCATAAATCCAGGTTGGTTTAGGTCAAAGTCTTATAAGCTACCAATGTCCATATATAGCTATGTATAACTGCATAGCTCTAAACATATATATACACATATACATATATATATATATATATATATATATATATATATATACACATATACATATATATGGGTCTACCTGAAAACATCAAAAAACCACAATATCGAAGATAAAATCGTTAAGATGAAACTATTGAAATTTCACTTCAGCAAATGACCAGATTGGTAAATCCATTCCCATGGTAAGTAACCTGTTGAGCAACAAGGTAGACTTTTACCCTTTTCCTAACTGTGGTGTCATCTCTAAGTTGTTATATTTAGTTAGGTGGGGTGTGGGGGGGGTAGCCTCCAACATTTGGAGGTGTGGGGGGCATAGCCCCCTACCAGGGTGGGTTGGTGTTGGTAAGGTTTCATTTTTGTTAGTGGTAGTGTGAGTGGGTTACTTACCTTGGGAATCGATTGGCAATCGGGTTATTCACTGAAGTAAGGTTTTGATGCTTTTGTCTCAATGATTTGGTCTTCGATATTGTGGGCTTTCAAAGTATATCCATATATATATATATATATATATATATATATATATATATATATATATATATATATATATCTATATATATATATATATATATATATATATATATATATACACATATATATATATATATATATATATACACACACACATATATATATATATATATATATATATATATATATATATACATACATACATACATACACATAAGATCCATGATTATACAGTTCCATTGTTTGTAAATAATACTTTCAAGACTGTAGTACACAGGGTCAGTAGTGGGCTGGCGTTATGGATGGATACCACAGCAGCTTTAATCCAGGCCTCAGGTACATTAATAACTAAAAGAAAAATCTAGCCAAGCTACTCTTTCCACTGTGTGATTCCTTAAAACCTCTTGCATTAGAGGTAACATGGGATATATGCATATGACCCAGGCCTCAGGTCCATATCACACAGAAGGGTAAGATTGACTAGGATTGTAAGAGAGTCAGTGAGTTAGTTTTTTATACTAAGAAAGAAACAATCTAGTATGTTTTCTTGGCACACAAGGCTAGTGTTCTTAGTTTCAGAAAGGGCTTTTAGGACTTGCTCAAAGATAATTAGATAATTATGGGAGGGGAGAGTTCTAACTGGGTGCTGTCAGGAAGAAATGTTGGGGACAGGGAAATGTTTAATCTAAACTTCTTACCCAGTATATTTGCAAATTCATTGAGGTAGGAGAGAGTAGTGCCATTAAATGTAAGCCCAGATCAGTATTAAGTAGTGTCTCTAAGATTCCTGATGGCTTTGGTGGGTTTGATCCCTCATTTTATTTGTATTTTACCTTTCTGAGGTCACCTTTAGAGTGAAGGGATTTAAGTTTATTCTTATATTTTCCTCTTGTTGTAGAAATTATAAATAGCAGATTTCTGCAATAGGTACATTCAAATTTGGCTTATTATTTGCAGTGGATGGATAAACAAATTCATTGATGAATGAATTTAGGTACAAAAAAATAAATAAATGACATAAGCAGCTGTTTTATTTATTAGATTATTAGTGAATGTAATTGGTAAATTAGGCATCATGGATAGATGGGAGCATAGAGGGTATCAAAAGTTAGAAATGATATAGGTGGCCTAGCCTATATTTACAAAAATATGTGGGATGCGTAGGTCACTGCCTTGATTAAATTAACATTTCAGTGAAGTTGCAAGTAAATATAGAAATACCCTCATCAGGATCACAGCCATCCACTGTGGGTGATCTAAATGAAGGATAAGCAATAAATCTAAGTAGAAAGGGACTGTTGTCAATTTTCGACAACACTGTTTTTGTAACTATACAAATCTGAATGTTTTCAAGGGTCATGAAATCTTCTAGGGTAGGAATTTTGTTGAATGAGAATTATCAGATTAGTAGGAACTGGAGACTGACATTGCCTAAAAATATTATTTATTTATTTATTCATTTGCATTTGTTTACTGGGATGGGCCAGAAGTGCCCATTTTCAGTGGAGTCCCAAAGCTCCACATATAAAGACATTTCACATAAAAATACAGAATTTACATTAATAAAGACATTTAGTACATATTATTTGCAGCTTAAACAACTGTTGAAAAAACAGTACATAAGTAATCATTCTCAAATCAAAGATATTATGCAAGCAATACAGAGTATATACATGAGAATATTCCATATGAGTAGTTTTCAGCTAGCAAAATTTATATATAAGACACTTCATGCAGTGGCTGCAAAGCAGATATGGAAATTAGAGACTAGGTACTTAAACTTTTCACATGTTTAGGAAGTGTAATAGTTGAGCAATAGGCTATATGAGTCCTGTTGCAGGAATCAGCAAAGTCGGTGGATATTGTTGCAGATATAAGTAAATACACTATGCCAATAGAAAATGTCTTAACCAATATGTGGAAGCATTAAGGAGAGAGATGCAGGGCATTTCTAGCAAAGAAAGCAGTACTGCTGGCAATCTATTCAAAGATGATGGATATTGGACCCCTCCCCACAAACAACTGTGATTACTGACTCAGTTATTGCAATCAATTTTATTTTATATTTTACTTTTGGTATCATTTATGATTATGGCAGGATATTTCTCAAGACTGGCTTATGTCCCACTTCAGAAGCAAATAATTAGAGCAATTGGCCATAACCTTGTAGTGGACAATTTGACATTTGTATCTGTTCTTTCTAGTCCAAACTGAATTGCAGATTTAACCTACAATTTCCTTGGGAAAACAGAATATGTATTAATGTCTTCTTTCTTTTCCTCTCTTCACTTCTTGACTCCTGCCTCTTCCCTATAATTTTATCTTTCATACTCCTTCTACTTCTCTACCCTTCTGAGCTTTAACTGTTATCTATATGGCTGATGCCTTACTGTATAACCTTATGTATTAGGTAAAATTGCTTTGAAACCGACAGAACATTGTGTATGAGTTTAAACTGTTTGAGTTCCTTAAATGTATGTTGATTTTACTAACAAGTTGATTTGATTTATATTTCTAGTTTTATTGTATGTCTTTATTAACAACTTGTCTTTCTGTGTTTATTATGTTATGTGTGGAGCTTTTCTCCCTGGGCCTCTACTGAAAATGGACATATATCCAGCTAGACTAGCCCGGTCAACAAATGTAAAATAAAATAAATAAATAAATGTTGAGTTTTATTTATTATTCTTGAAGGAAATGAGTCTGTAATTGGATGAATGTAATTTGATTGCTTCATAACATACTATTCCCCCTAACATAAATGGATTTGTTCTTCTGAAAATGTTCATGCTTGTATATCGTTACTTGAACAAACCAACAAGTCTTCAAATAACATGATGAAAAAGTCTTGCACTATTCAATGGTACAGAAAGAAAGTAGGTGTCCAAACATGGACAACGAGCAATATGAAGAGCATGTACCACAAAGTGATGTGTTATATATAATTAGACTTTTACATGAAGGAAGGAAGGACAATTATTTTGCTTTTGAGTTACTAATTGTGAACTATGTATTTATATCTGGATCACAATCAAGATGAGCTGAAATATAAAGCATTCTACTTTATTTACTGAGGTTGGAGTTTTTGATTTGTTGTCTCCATACATATGGATTGTCTTAATAAAACTCCTTTTGCTTCAGTTGACAGACACTCTTCTATCATATGCTTTTATTTATTTTCCATTTTATATGATGCTATGAAACTAAAAAAATTACTTAAGAGGGTCTGTTATGTTTCCTTTTCTACTTAGAGCCATGAAACATTTTACAAAGAATTGGAAAAATAAGGTTATTTCAATTCTTGGAAAATTTATAAACAGGCTCACACTGTTTTTTGCCAAAAAAGAAGGTCTACCATTATGCTGAGGACAAACTATATCCCAGAATACAAATAATGAATAAAATTAAACTTATTAATAGAGAAATAGTAATCTATGTTTTATGATCAGTTTATATTGTTTGGCTATTTAATGCATCTGAATAACGTATATATTAAGAATTAATACAGATGTGTGTAAGGGTTTGCTATATGTTCTTTTTGCTCTGGTATATGCAATTTCAATAAAAAAAAAAAAACTCAACCAGATTGCTGTATTGCACTTCACTGACCTGGCAATGAACACTGTATCTACTACCTTTCAGATGAATAAGCTCAAATTGAACATACAATTTCATTATGACAAGCCCGTTTAGTTCAAATATATATTTATGAGAGGACCATATAGAAACATGGGGTTTTGAGGGTCTTTGAGCTTGGTCGTGATTTAATTTCAGCTAACATTTTCTAAGGGAGCTTGGTGTGTGTACAGAGAGTGTAAATAAATGTCAAGTATTTTGTAAAATAAGGAAACTTTAGAATATGACAAACAGGCAATGTGTACCCAAATCAATATGAAGAGATGAGCTTCTTTTAATTGTGGTACTGACTCTTATTTACATCCACACATCGTGACCAAGGTTGTAGAATGCATGTTCATAGTTTTTATTTACAAAATATGATTTACTAATTCATTCACAGCTAGTAATACCACCATCATCATCATCTTTTTCAAAACTGCTTATCATACTGAAGGTCATACTGGTAAAAGAGTTTCTAGCAACAGTCTCCAGGACATTCTTTGAGATCCCCATGTGTTTCCAGGGTGATGGTTGAAACTGCAAGGACCATAATTACAGTTCCCAAAGCTGTAAAACTACGAGTGTGAATGTGGGAAATTATGCCAAGTCCAATATTTCTGTACTTAGTATATTTAATTTAGTCTGTGATGCACTGATCTCAGGGACAGTATATATAAATTACAGGGGTATAAGGATATAAATATCCATATCAGATGACACAGAAGATCAAAGCTGCAAATGTGCTGTAAATATCTAATACTAAATCCGTAATTAGCTATTTTTGTCAGTATCACAGATTAGTCTTTAATGTGGGAACTCAGAGTGTCAGGCGTCACAGAATATCTCAAAACTATCCAAAGTTTTTTACCTGGACTCTTCCTAGTAGGGTCTGCTGGTATAGTTTTATAAGTTACCCAGAGGTATTTTCAAAAGGTGTCCAAATCACTTTGATTGAATTGGCACAACATGGAGAAACATACTTGCCCTGTCAGGTCTTATTGGATTACTGGGATCCTCACTCTATCACTGAGACTGTCCCCCACTACTCTGCCAAGCAATGTATTTTATGCCAACAATATTCTCATACTTTTGGACAATATTTTTCATAGGACTCTACAGAGAATATGCTTTGTCTCCCCTCTTGTTTATGTTTCTCATGAACAGCATAAATTATAACAAAGTTCTGTCTGGGAAAACAAGTGCTGGATCTTTGGTATTATCTGATGATATTATACTTTTAGCATCAAGTATAATCTCTAACACACACACTGGTCAGCTTCACTGCTGACCATATAGCAGCCTGAATGAGTCATGCCAGTATACCAAATTATTCTGATATTTAAGTAAGGCTAATGAAAGATTCCTATGTGTCCTAAGTGGACCTCCCCGCTTATCAAACTGGAAATAAATAAATACATAAAATAAATAAAAAAAGTTTGCTTTGTTACCTAAGCAGTTGGCCACTGTATAAAATATCATCTTAAGACTGTAGATGATAAAACTTCATAAGATGAATACTTGATTATCATTGCTATAACTGCCCATTAAATTTTAAGTAACCCATTCATTCCCCTCAGATCAAGGACTGCACAGCTCACTCATTCTATTTGCGTAGCGATAAGAGCTGGGAGTTATACCATAATCTGCAATAAGGATCACTGGCTTATATTCTGTCCTGTTGCTACTCCCTGTGCATGCCCAGTTCACACTCTTGGAGTAAGGTATGCAATGGACATAGCATGTGGCTGCCACTCAAGTGCATGAGTGATTTAAGTCTATGGATGATTCTACATCAGTACTTTGATACAGCTGTTTTGGAGGTTTCCTGTCTCAACTGTAGCACCTAATAGATTTTGTATTTTTTGGCAGAAGCACGTGAGCATCCCCCTACCCTTCTGTCCTAGCCCAGTCAGATGTTCCCAAATAGTGGCCGAGAAATCAATCCCAGCTTACTTGGAATTGTAGTCAGGGCATTCTCCCTCTACACCACAGAGCTGATTACCAGATAGACTTAAGAGTATAGTTATGTTATCTTTTACCCTCTCAAGCTTTGAAGGACAAGCACCTTGAATACTAGAAATACATCTCTATAAGGTGCAAGCAACCCTTAACATCCAACAAGAAATACTTAAAAGCAAGTTGCTTACAAATTCACATAACTCACTTTTAAAAGGCATAATCTGGGAAAGGCTTAAGCACAGAAATCTATACATTAACTAGTGTAAAGCTTCTCACCTGTTTTAGCTGTGTTTCTGAATTCACATGAACATCACAAATTTCACAGTGAAATGTTTTGTTCTGAAGCCCCGTGGTTCCTTTATTAGAAAATAATTTTCCCTTAATTCCAGTCCTAGGGAAAGCTTTAATTGTCCCGCTGCCATTCCTTGCTTCAAGCATAGTTTTGTGCTTTGTTCCTGTATAGATGTAAAAAAAAAAAACATCGTGCATAAAACTTCCAGTTCCCAATCCAGGGCCCACCATTCTCAGCATAACAAGACACTTAAATAAAATGTAAGTGAAGATCACAGAGGAAGTGGAAAGAAGTTAATCTTGATACATTTCAGCCGCGTTCATTTTCTTTACTTCTTAGCTGCCTCTCCATTTCTTAGCTCTTCTATTCCCATATAGCATGATCTTCCTTTTTTTCTTTTTTTAAGACTAGCATGAGCTGAAGCCAGCTTGCTGTGCATAGCACTATAACACCATTACTCATCAATGAACTCTTCCTGTTATCTTCAGGATGAGTGTAAGGAAACATCCTAGTAAGATCCAGCATGAAAATCCAAACTTACCTGACACCACAATAAACAGGACATGCTGGAGGGATAGATTCCTGTCCCAGAGACTTCCCGTACTCTGTAACAGGCTACCCATCTATGTCAAGCAAAGTTCCTCATTAGCATTCTTCAAGAAAAATCTTGATGAGTGGATGGGAAATAGGAAATACACCCCGGGGATCACTTCTGTGTCTCTGCTCGACAGGGGCACAGGAAATTAACTTTTTTGGGTGGCGTAAGCCAGGGAACCTTGTTGGCTAGGTTTACGTAGGCCCTTGGGCCGATAGCCTAGTACCTGCCTATGAACTTATGAACCTATGAAACTCAAAATGTTATAGCTATGTTATAGTAACTCTTGAATAGATTTAACACTTCAGGTAATACTAGAATTGCTGTAGGAGATGATTTGGGGATCAAAAGCTTAAAAGTACACAGAAGAAAACATGGTTAAACTGCACCTAATACAGTCTTAATTGATATTGCAAATGGAGCTCTGTAAACCTCT
This sequence comes from Protopterus annectens, assembly GCF_019279795.1. Classification (NCBI taxonomy): domain Eukaryota; kingdom Metazoa; phylum Chordata; order Ceratodontiformes; family Protopteridae; genus Protopterus; species Protopterus annectens. Next base: position 546,485,408 of record NC_056732.1, on the reverse strand, counting down.
AGAAGTTCCTCTCTGAAACTGTTTGGGACATAAGTCACCTAACCTTCAAATAAAATAATGCTAGAGCAAGAGTCCAAGGAACTTCCTAAAGAAGGTATAAAGTATAAAAAAGGATGTTTATTTAGTGCTTTCATCCTGACACAAATAGGACTGTGTTTTTATACATAAGTCACCTATTTGGACCACTCTAGAAGTTTTGGTACTCGGTAATGAACGTTATTAAGTTGTATTTAAATTCATATTCATAAGTAGCACAATCCATGTGACATGATAACTGACAAACCCATGATATAACATTGCTTAAACTGACCTTGCATGGAAACTTTGATGAAATATAAGAAGGTGACACTGTCCTGTGTTATTGCCTGTTGTAATGGCCATGTACATATTAAATAATGATGTAACAGGACACATATTTCACTAGTAATACATCACAGACAAATGCTTGTAGTGCAGTGAATGCATGCAAGCTGTACACTTTTCTTCATCCACTTTAACTCTCTTTACACATTGTCTTGGTCCTCCAGGATTAAATGCAGAAATCATAGTGAGGGAGAAAATCATACAAAGACCATTTCTGTACTGACACTCAGATTCTGGGACTTAAAATACAGAACAGCACATGAAGTAGTGTTTCAGCTTCAACTGAACTGTTTTGGGTTGTTTCACAGAGCACAGTTAATGCTAAAAATACATAACATAAAATACAATAGAGATAGTAAAATGGACAGATAATAATTGAGAGCAGGTTTGCTCTGTAGTAAAGGTAAAATGCACTTCTGCCAATAAAAAATGAATGTTTTAAGCAACGTGAAAAATGGGTAAGGGGTGAACCAATGCCAAAATGCTATATGAGAACTTAGGAATGATTAGCCCAGTCTTTTTGAAAGTAGTTTGAACAAAAACTAGTGTCAACTTTTTATGGAAGTAAGCAAAGGTGAATTAATCCCTCAAGTCACAGTGGAGAAATGTTATATAATTACAGGGCAAAAATATACAAAGAATGTTGGCAAGAAGCGTCTGGACACACCTGGGAAACCATGACTATTTATGGGAAAGCAGTACAGCCTGGAGAGAGCAATATGGCACTGCGGGCACAATTTGATAACTGGAGCAAAAATATTTATGGGCAAATATACCTACACAAAGGTTTTATAGATAATATGAAACTGGGCTGAGAGTCAGTGCAGGCTGCATGGAACAGGCACAAAGTTCAAAAGAATGCATAACATCCGGTTTATATCTTTGCACGAAGAATTGTATACTAAATAATCACTCGTATTATTATAGTGAGGTTGCTTCTTTTGAATAAACATGGTTTGATTCCTGTGGAAACAGTTGCTGGAGCAATCCACACATTTCAATTTTAAGCAATTGCCTTTTCTTTTAAAAGTATTTTATTAATATTCCTTGAATAATAACCCATTAATGACAATTTAGACTACACAAAAATGAGAAATCATGGCACAATTTATAAAGGCAAAATAAATGCATATAGTACCATTGATAGTAACATTATAATAACAGCAATTCTACTAGTGTTATAGTGGCAAATCAAACTGTAACACTGACTGTGCAGCACAATACATGAGGGAATGGATAATAATTTGTTCAAGAGAAAAGATATGTATAAACCTGCACATGACTTGTAGATCACCCTTCTAAAATCCACTTAGCTAAATGGGTTTTAGTATTTGAACATGCATTTCCTAACCTGGTCTCAGATTTTACAGATTAGGTTCCATTTTTGTCTATATCTAAGGAATACTTTGTACCATGTAGGCTTTATTTTTGCAGGTTGTTTAAGATACAACTTGCTGGTTCACTGCAAGTAAGCTTTTCTCTTGACAACTAATTACAGACAATGTAATATTTCATTATAAAGGATAGGATGAGCACCCTTTTATCATTAGTGCTATAAAAACTGATTTCTAATTATTTTGACTAAAAATGACATATGTGGTTTACTACTCTAGTTGGTATGCTCTTTTTATTACAGACATTTTTTTAGTTTATTTGAAATTATTGGCAATGAGCTACCTGAAGCCTGGCATACTGAGAACATGATCCCATTGCCCCACTTAGAAGATGCCATATGTTTCTTGTAAAATACAAATACAAAGCAGTGCCCCCCCCCCCACCCCCATGTAGGACTCTCTGCCTGCACCCATGATATATACTTAGTATTTGTGAGCCTGCATCAACTTTGAAGAAAGAGGTTTACATTTAGATTAAAATTTAAGCTACTTTAATGTACCATAATGAGATACCAAACCACAGCAATACTGTGGAAGGTGCATTAAATTTAGGCAGATATTTTGTTAATCTTCCATATATAACTGCAGCTGAAATTAAATCACAGAGAATATGTTTTTAGCCTGCCAAGGTTTTTCTAAAGTCATGGAAGCAGGGAGTATATGTTGTCTTTATGACCACTGTTGAATAAATATTGTAATTTATCATACTTAAGAATTAGCTTAACAAAATGAGATACTGATAAATGAGGATAGCATTTGCCTAAAGTAAAGACCAAATTAGGTTAACAGTTTTAATTTATGGACTTGTTCCAATATTTTGATTATGAAAGTTATGAATGTCATTCCATTTTATTTTCCTTTTTATTTTAAGGTTTGGATCTGGGACAGAGTTTGAAACACTGATCCTTTACACCTTGAGGGCAATAAACTGAAACTAGCCATTTAGAAGAATTATGAAGACTGTGCCTATGGATGGTTGTGTAATGTTGCTTTTGAGGAATAATGAGTATGGTGTTAATTTTAGAGCATTACCCTGATTCATTATATAATAGTCATATGGGATCATCTTAGAGCAACAGGCAAATGCAGTATACCCAAATTAAGAATGTTAGGAGTTCTAATAATAGGTCACAACATGATTAATTCTTGATTGAATTATACATCTATCAACAATTCAAAGACCTTAGTTAAGCTGGGTAGGAAAGCTGGAAAGGTTAGTGTTCTAACTTTGTAGTAATTTAGCTAGAATATTGCCTTTTGGGTATACAGACACATTGTAATTTTGATGAAGAGGGTGCCCAAAGAAAATCTATTCTAGAGTGATTTTCTGTTCTCATGACTTTTACTAAATGTGAGGTCTGCATGTATTTATTCAAATTTTGGATTTTTAAAATGTCATACTTATTTGGAGTGGATAAATAATATATAATTGTGTGGCATTTTTTTCTAAAGGAAGAAATTTCAAAATAATATTGTTTCTTAATAGTCACTTACTAATCACTATAAAGGTATTATTTATAAGGAAAAATATTCAAGAGACTGTAGTCATCTTTATTATAAAACATTATGACAGGAGGCCAATGGTTATTTGTGCCATCTTTTTAGGTTAGTCATATCATGTTCTATGACTTTTTTAGTTATTTGTAAGAGAGATACTCAAGATGTTTAAATTATAGTCATATATTTTAATTTTTTTATTTATTTTTATTTGTTTATTTTAAGTATTAATGGGAATTGATATTTAGGGGAAGATGATGTATTAAGTAAAGATTAGTTTATATTCAGATAACCTGACATAGCAGATGCCTTGCAGCAGGTTTTTAAAATGAAAAAAAAATGAATATGATGCCTGCACAAGGATAGCAATTATCTAAAGCACCTGTAAAATAATTTATGTTGTTAATGAGTTTTGTTTAAAGAATGCTACTACTACGTAGGAAATTATGTAGAAAAGTTATAAATAAATGAGGAGGGACAAGTAAAAGCTATCAATGCCAGTTATCATTCCTTAGGAGATGAGATTGGATTTTGTTTGTAGTCATAGTCCACTCTTGTGGTGCTGGAGTCTGTATGCCAAGTTACAAGTAAGCTGATAAATGTTACACAGTCAAGGGGTGGACCTGAAGTCCTGTATAGTGATGTGAGTGATGTTATCAGGTGCTCTGCTCCAGTTCCACAGTTGTTTCCCTTCCTCTAGCATTACAAGAACAACTCTCCCCATCCAGGCATATGTCAGACTTTCACCTTCAGGGGACATTGCCCTGTCTAGGAGAAGCCCAAAGGCCATCTCTTCCTAGACAGAGGGATCCAGTTCTCAAAATGGATAAGCCAGGATCACACCATCCCCACGAGTAGTTATAAATGAAACATCTCAGAAATAAGCAGCAATAACCAGCAATTGAGGTAGAGGACAAAAAAAAATATATATATATATATATATATATATATATATATATATATATATATATATATATATATATATATATATATATATATATATATATATATATATATATATATGTATAGATCTCTAATTAAGGATTGTAAATAAGTAATAAAACGATAACATGAAAAGCTGTATCCTTGTTGTTTCCCAGTTTTTAACATTTATTTATTTTATTTATTTACAGTTTGTTTACCGCAATAGTCCATTGGGCCAAGAAGAGCACGTTTTCAGTGGAGTCCCAGGGAGAAAATCTCCACGACAGCAATATAAAATGAAGACAATGACATCAATTTTTTGCAATACTGGACATGGTGTACAAATCTACAGTTAACATTGAAAATTTGGAATAAAAATTAAAATACACACACACACACACACACACACACACACAAAATGCATGTCAGTTAAAACAAAAAAGTGAAATATAAAAAAGCAGTAGTGCATATTTACAGATAGATAGATTTTTTTAACACATTGTGCGTATTGCCAAGGTGGCAAAACAAGTTTCACAAGTAATGTTAGTAGAGTTATAGTAATATGATGAAACAGAGGATAGAACGAGTGAGGGAGTGTGAGCAAGTGGGGATAATGTAGAGATAGGTCATGTGGGATGAGAGCATCTTAATAAAACATGGATGGTCCCTTTGATTTGTCAAGTCATGTATATAATTTCAGAAGAATTAACAAAAAAAAAAGTAAGAAATGGCCTTTAAAAAGAATAGTGCAGCATGTTTTAGTAAGATGGCAGTGTAAACACTGCTAAAAGCTTTTGCAGCATCAAGAAGGCACCATGCTGTTATTAGACTTTTGATAGTTCTTTAGGTTTAGAAATTGTTTCATATATAGATCAATACATTATGCTTGTTATCATGTTGAAACTTTAGCCTGAAACGGGGATGTGTTTGAATGAAATCCAGCTTTATCTCTCTCATAGGAACATTGTAATGATCTTGAAATCCAAGCTTATAAGTGAAATGAATCTACAATTGTCTAATACATTTAGATCAGCATTTGTTTTAGGATAAAAACATTTTAAATTGTTTACAAACAAGTTCTGCAGTCATTTGATGCTACTATAGTAATAAAAATCAATCAATCAATTCATCAATCAATCAATCAGTCAATCAATCAATCACAAAATAGTGAGGAATGTAATAAGTTTTAAAATGATAAAACAAGACTGAGTAATTGTAAGAACCTGGAGCTATGTCAAGTTGTTTGCAAGCAGTGTGTGTGTGTCCATATTGTTTGTTTGTTTATTAGCTTGATCTGAGATCATTAACAGAAAACTGTATCAGAACACATTCTTTAATTTTCAGGTGCGATACAATGTAGGTTTTCTTCCTTCCAGTCACTAACTCATTCATCTCCCTCTCAGGCTTTCTCAGTTTTCACTTTTTTGTTAATTCCTTTTCTCAGGAACATATAGATCATTTGGTCTGTGAAACAGTTTTTTAGTTTGCAATCGTATCGTGTAACTTTAGATTCTAGCAGCTAAATTCTGAGTCCTAAGAAACATGAAGTGCTCACTAATTCAAAAACTTGAAATACCACACTTTTTCTAGAAGTAAGGCATGGAATTTCTTATTAAATTAATGTCTGGGCTGGCAGTCATTCTTTTTGCTGCTGGTTAATATGTGTTCGATGACCATTTAAATGGCACTTGAATTATAAACTTCACTTCTGAAATTATAGGTTCATAGATTAGTACTAGACTAACTGCCCTTGCGAGCCATTTTAAGCCTAGCCAATTATCCCTTGTGAGACTCAAACCTGGCACCTTGTGTTTGTAAGGCAAACACCTTAACCATTAGGCCACCCTCCCAACTGCTTTTATTATATTGGAGGGTTATGCACACTGTTTGATCCTGACCTTATTGCTATGGGAAGGGTATGAACACTGTGGCATCATGAGTTTATTGCTATGAGAGGGTATGCACACTGTGGCATCATGTGTTTATTGCAATGGGAGGGTATGTACACTGTGGGATCATGACTTTATTACTATAGTGTGGGTATGTGCACTGTTAGATCCTGACCTTATTGCTCTGGGGAGGGAATGCACACTGTGGCATCATGAGTTTATTGATATGGGGAGGGTATGCACACTGTGGGATCATGACATTATTGCACTGTGGGATCATGACTTTATTGTTATGGGAATTGTATGTACATTGTGATATCATGACTTTATTGTTATGGGAGGGTATGCACACTGTGGGATCATGACTTTATTACTATGGTGTGGGTATGCACACTGTTGGATCCTGACCTTATTGCTCTGGGGAAGGTATGCACACGGTGGCATAATGAGTTTATTGATATGGGGAGGGTATGCACACTGATGGATCCTGACTTTATTGCTCTGGGATGGGTATGCACACTGTGGCATCATGAGTTTATTGATATTGGGAGGGTATGCATACTGTGGGATCATGACATTATTGCAATGGGGAGGGTATGCACACTGTGGGATCATGACTTTTTGCTATGGGGAGGGTATGCTCACTGTGGGATCATGACATTATTGCTAAGGGAAGGGCATGCACACTGTGGGATCATGACATTATTGCTAAGGGGAGGGTATGCTCTCTGTGGGATCATGACATCATTGTTAAGGGGAGGGTATGCACACTGTGGGATCATCACTTTATTGCTACTTTGTGGGTAGTTAGGATATTGTTATTGATCTGATAGTGTGAAGGGATATTTGTGTTGAAGGCAATTACAATGCATTTCTCTGCATTCAGTTTGAGACCGTGACTCATATACCAGCCACTGGTCTATGTGAGGCCCTCCTGGAGTATATTGTCATCATTTAGGGATTCAATGATTGCATCTAGTTTGCAGTTGTCTGCAGACTTGGTCAGCCACAACCCTTTAGTTTTGACCTGAATTACTGAGAAGTATATACCAAACAATATGGGGCCCAGCACTGACCTATGTGGCACCCCACTGGTAACAGGTCTAGTGGTTGATGTGGATTCACCCACTTTGATAGTGTGTGTCCAGTTTGTGAGCCAGTTGGCAACCCATCTTACAACAAAGGGACTATCATTCAGTTTGCTAAGTTTATCAGTAATGCCTGAATATGGATTTGTGTTGAAAGCCTTTGCCAAGTCAAGGTATGCTATATGCACAGATTTACCCTCATCACTGGCCTTTTTCACACTTTCAAAGAAGTTCACCAGATTTAACAGGCAGGATCTGCCATTCACAAAGCCGAATTGGGAAGTTTCCATGGTTTGGAGGTCACCTATATCTTTATTTATGAGGTCCATGATGATATGTTCCATGGCCTTACAGATCAGGCTGGTCAGGCTTATGGGTCTGTAATTCCCTGTGTCTGTTGCTAGGCCTCCTTTCTGGTGGGGAATAACTGTAGCTGTTCTCCATTCTGCAGGAACAAACCCTGTGGTTAAGCTATGAGTGAAAGGGGTACTAAGTTTTGATGCTAGTTCATCTTTTAGCCTATTTAGAAGACAGCCTGGGATGTCATCTGGTCCTACAGAGACCATGTTCTTTGCCTTGGACAGGACTTTGAGGACCTGCTCCTTAGATATGTAAGGTAGGGGGGGACTTTGGGGAAGGGTTTGTTGTAAGTTAGGAGGAGATAAAGATGTGAAATGTTTGCCAAACCTATCCACTAGCAGGTTTGCTATCTCTGTGGGGTCAGTGTGTGTGATACCACTGGCCACTAGTTCTGCACATGCTTGGGTCCTACCCTTTAGGTTAAGTACATAGCTGTAAAAGGCCTTATGGTTATCCTTGGCAGTATTTGTTAGGTTTCTGCCAAAGAAGCTCTTGGACAATTTTGCAAGTTGTCTATTTGCCTGTTAAGCGTGAGGAGGGTGTTTTTCCATTGTTGGGTCCTTGTCTTTGTTTTCTTGGACAGCAACTTTTTGCATTTATTTTAGAGTTTGCTGATGCTGGAGGTCCACCATGGCAGCTAGATTTTACTTAGGGCTCTGGCTTTGATTTTATCTGGTACAGCTGAGTTTAAACACTTATGCAAGTGATTGCACAGGGCTTCAGTGTAAGCTTCAGCATAGTTACCAGTTTCAGCTTACAGTGGGGACTGGAATGTATTTATACCTTCATCAATAAGGGTATAGTTTGCCTTTGTAAAGTTTTTTAGTTTGATTTCATGCATTGTGAGTTCTAGTGTTAGTTTGAAGGTGACTGATTTCTGGTCAGTTTTAACTAATGAGGGTGCAACAGTTGCAGCAGTGCACCTATTTGACATGTTGATGAGGACCAGAGCTAGTATATTTGTTCCTCTTGTTGGGGTATGGACAATTTGGTCCAGGGCATTTGTATTCATAATGTCAAGGAACTTTTGTGCTAGTGAGATTGGGCTAGAGTAGGTTTGCCAGTTGATGGTAGGATAATTGAAATTCCACATAACTTGTGTGTTTGGTAAAGTTTGGATTGTCTCCAGTTTTGTTAAGTAGGCTTCATGGGTGTTGTGACTCAGAGAGGGATCTTTAACTGGCTAGGACTTGAATGGGGGTCTTATCCACCATAACCTGGACATGGAGGAACTCCATGGAGTTGTCTAGTCTAACTAGATGTGAGGTGAATTTATCTCTAATATAGATTGAAACAACACCTCCTTTGGTTTGCGCATGTTCCTTTTGTGATCTAAAGGTGTGAAAAACATTGTAGCCTTGAAGGGCCAGCATACTCTCTGAGGCCTTAAACCAGGTTTCTGTGACTGCACAGACATTTACATCTTCTGATGATAGAAGTGCTTCTAGGGAATACAGTTTTTAGTTTAAGCTCCTAGCATTTAGCGGCAAGACCCTTATTTTGTTCTGATTGGTTAATTTCATATCTGTATTGTTTTCGGGACCTTACCTAAAAAAGGCACTATGGTGGAGTCAAGAGCCTTTGCCAGCAGCCAAAACCTAGAGGTGCCATATGCAATCCGTCTCTGGCAAAGCAGCAAGGTTATCGACCATAGCTTCCCAGGCAGACAGAAATGGGATCCCCTTGGAATGACACTAAAAACTAAGCCAATTATTGAAATCAATCATTTTTTTGTTTATACTGTGGCATCATTGTAGGTGAGGTAGTATGCTGCTCAAGGCCAGGGGCATGCCTGCCTGGGACACATACTTCAAGAGTTCAGCCATGTCTCTCTTCATATAGTCCAGTGAGGAAGATCTCAGGTCATTCACATCAACATAAACTATGACAGAGTCATAACAGTACTTGTTGCTGAGAGACCTGAGTCCATGCATGATTTGGTGAACCCTGGCACCAGACAGACAGCTGACCATGACTGTCTCCTTGTCCATCCTGGTGAGTGGGACATCTGTATGTCTCACTACTGAGTGTCCAATGACAAGAAAACTTGTTTTTTTGAGTGTTACACCTGAAGGGCTTGGTGGGTGAGACACTGGTGTTGTTATGTGCCATGGGTGCTGTGAAGACTATGTTAGCTGTAACAGACTTGTGCTTTGGAGGTCACTTGTGTTTTGGTAAGTTTTTTGAGAGAACCTCTATGTATGTGGATTTATTTGTTTGATGCATACTATGTGTTTGATTAGTGGTATATGCATGAGTAGTGGTGAGTTGACAACATTTAATGTATTACTGTTTTGAGTGAGAGAGAGCATGGATTCTAGATTCTTGGTGATTTTATGCTGCTGGATTACTCACAATGTTGGATCATGATTATATTGTTGTGGTGGGTTGTGTATCTCTGGGATCTTGATCTTACTTGTATGGAGGGGTGTACACACCCTGGGATGCTGTGATGGTACATATATCTTGTGATCATTAGAGCTGTGGCACCTGTAACTTTAAACTCCACATAGAATCAGCCTTTGCAAGTTCTACTAAGACAAATGTTCAAACAAAAAAGTAATGCACAAAATGCTCCCTCATTTATGACTGTTTTACAAAATATGAGGAAAACATCCAGAAAATGGATCCTAAACCTACCACTGGAATTAGGCAGAAGATGGATTTCACATTTATTATCTGGCAGCTAGGTGTCCCAAGTTGAGCGATCAGGCTCACCTTGAAAAATACTGTGTGAAACTGCCATTTGGATTCACCACTTGCCAAGTTAAAGTTGGGAGTCAAATGTGATGTAAATTAAGTGGAAACCAGGAGCATGACAGATTATAATGGATAAGAATTTTGTAATGCAAACCATCTCTTGAGACGATGCATGTCAACTCTGAGCTGGGAAAGGAGTAAGAGTCTGCATAGAAAATTGAAAATTACCAGCTAGATATAGCTGGCCTTTCTACTGCACACAAAACTGAATTTGGAACTAGACTTTTTGCTCAGGTCTGGAAAGCTGTGTATGTTGTTTATTTCTATGGACTTAGTCATAGAAAGCATTTATTCTTGCTGGATACCTTAAGTGTTCCACTTAATTCGTTACCACCTATTGATTATTTTGTTCTGCTAGGAAGAAAAAAATAATTTATGGGGAAAGGTGAAGATATCTGACAGCCATAACTGCGAAATTGCCTATTCTGAACCTCAGTGGTGAATTCTCGTTAGTCACCATGTTAGATCACAAGGCTGTTCCCAGCATTCTTTGCACTACAGCATCCTTGTATTCTTTGTATTAAACCTGAGGCTCTACTGCCTGGGATTTGGAGTCACTAAGGATGCTGGGATGTTAGCTGATCATCGCTTGGTGGTGAGCTGGATAAGACAGCTTTGGCACTGTTTGGACAGATTTAGGAAAACCAAATAGTTTGGGCATTCTGAGAATGCCTAGCAGCTGCTACTGAGCCAGGCAAGTTCAGTTCCCACCTACACTACATACTGAGGTAGGGCCCAGGGATATCTAATCTTAATTATCTTGTTGAGGACCTTAGCAGTTAAGGCAGTGGACTGGAGTTGTAACCAAAGATGGCTTCTAGGACTTGTAGCCAAAGATGGGTTCTACTTGTTCAGGTTCAAGTTAAAATTTAAAAATGTTTTTCTTCTTTTGCAGTATAGAATAAATCGATCCAATAAAAATTATGTTAACTCATTCTCTCCAATGGAGCTCAGGAAGTTTGCACTATACCTTCTAATGGGCAGAGCCTAAGCCTTTTGCCAGAATCAAGTTATGTCCTCACATTTCAAACAAATGTTCTTATGTCTGGAACCATAGAGGTTATGAAAGTATAGTGACAAACCCTTCAGCTCAAATTGTTTTTATAGTGGTGGTATTCCTTAGGTTCTAGGTCTTAAACTGAGTTTTGTAAGTCACAGTAAACACAGTAACTATTACATTTGTAATCTTTTGTAAACAAATTACAATAGCTCAGCAACCCCTCAATTTACACACATACTGTCAGCAACATTTTATTCATCTAGCTGATAGCTTTCATACGAGGCTAAGGAGTTCTGTCTGTTACTTGGTTGTTGAGATATTTAGAAAAATGTGAAAATGATATCTATACAAGTTACAAGTGGCGTCCCACAAGGCTCAGTCCTGGGACCTCTTTTGTTCGGTATATATTTCTCGCAGGTACAGGCCAACACGGAAGGACTGTGGCTGACCAAGTCCGCAGATGACTGCACACTGGGAGCCATAATCGACTCTCCAGCCGACACAAACATCCTCCAAAAGGGCCTCATAGAAACAGACAACTGGTGCCAGAGCCATGGTCTCAAGCTAAACGCCAAAAAGTGTATAGTCATCCCTTTGGCAAAAACAAAGTGCCCACAAATTACAACATAGGTGGTAATCCATTAAGTACAGAAGAAGTAATTAGGGACCTGGAGACCCAAGTTGATAGCAATTTCTCATTTGACAACCACGTGGCCAAAGTGGTTAGAAAAACATTTTATATAGCCCACCTAATCATGAAGGGATTCACATCTAGATCAGGGGAGGTCATCGTGCCTCTTTACTCATCCCTCATCAGGCCCATAATTGAGTACAATGCCCCTTTTGGGATGTACCTTACCAGACACCTGCAGCAACTGGAAAGACCCCAAAACTACCTCACCAAGAGGATCAAAGGGCTCAAACAGATGCCATATACTGCCCGGTTAAAGAAACTGCAGCTCTACTCAGTGGCATACCGCCTGCTCAGAGGCGATCTGTGCCTGACGTATAAAGCCATGTCCAACCCGGAATTAATGGACATGCTGCACCTCAGAAAATCCAAATCCCATCGAGCTACGCTTGAGAGACTTGAACCTCAGCACTGAAATAAATAGGACATGCTGGAGGGACAGATTCATAACTCAGAGGCTCCCTTCACTCTGGAATAAAATCCCAGTCCAGGTTAGGCAGAGTCCCTCATTGACTCTCTTCAAGAGGAATCTTGATGAGTGGATGGGAGATCATAGGTTTACCCCGGGTATCACTTCTGTGTCACTGTTAGACAGAGGCACAGTATACTAACCTCGAAAAAGGGCATAGTAAAATTAATTTAAAATGGGTGGCGAAAGCCAAACACACTCTGGCTAGGCTTATAAATGCCCTAGGGCAGATAGCCTAGTATGAACCTATGAACCTATGAACCTATATAAATTAATATCACAAAGACAGTTACTATCTCTTTATCTGCACTGGAAATACGTTGAATATTAATGCAGCTGAATTTGCCATTATGTAAGCTTTAAGATGAAATCTTTTAAAACCTTATACATAGCATGGTTTTGGAATTATTGATGCAAATATGAATAAGCAACATTTGATGTCTATAGGCATCAGGAGGAGTTAACTGCAGTTGCACCTGGAGGTGTCACTCAGAGTTAAATAAGGAAAAAATAACAGAACAAAATGAATGTAAAAATAACAGAACACATGAATGCAATTACAAGAGCAATATGCTGCTTGAATCATATAATAAATAAATGAGTTGCAATAAGAATATACTTTCATAGGTTCATAGGTATTTACTAGGCTTACAACCACAAGGACTTTTTTAAACCAAGCCATGCCTCCCAAACATCTGACAAGTTCTGCTACTCTTGATAAGTGTAAGCAGAGCCTTGGAAGATGAAACATTTACAAACAGGAACCTTGCAAATTTATGGGCTGCCTGTGTCCATTAGAGACATGGGTTCCAAGCCAGGGATGAATTTCTTGTTCCCCATCCAATTGTCCAAGTTACACTTGAATTGGGTTAGGTAGGAACTTGGCTTCAGATGGATGGGGAGCCTGTTCCAGAGATGGGGCAATCTCTGGGATATATACCTGTGTCTCCAGCAGGTCCTATTTATACCATAAGCAAGGTTTAAGTGTTTAGACTGGGTAATTATGGTGCTGTGGTGCTGTTTGTTTTGGAGATATGCAGGTTGTCCATCAGAGTGGGGTCTGACAATGCCCTGTATGTCAGACATAAATCTCCCCTCACCAACCTGGAGGAGCCAGAATACAGGGACAGGACCTTGAGGCAGTCTGCATAGGACATTTTACCTACACCCTATATTCTTTTAGTGAGGAACGTCTATGGACATTCCATTTGTTGGATATGCCTGGTTAGGTACATACCAAAGGGGACATTGTACTCAATGATAGGTTTGATGAATTCCAAATACAGTGGAACAAAGACATCTTTGGACCTAGATGTGCAACATAGAATGATTTCCTTACTGCTGTAGACATTTGATGGTCAAAGGCTAGATTTCTGTTTATGTGAGTCCCTAAGTCCCTGACTACTGGGTCATTTCTAAGGGGTGTGTTGTAACCATGATAGTTACCAGGGTTGGATGACTTTCCAAAGGATACTGTTATACATTTCTTGGCATTTAGTTTTAGTCCATGGTACTAACACCAGTTGTTTGTCTGTGTCAGCCTTTCCTGGAGAACATTTGTATTAGTGTGGGATTCAATCACAGCTGCTAATTTGCAATCATCTGCAAATTTCGTCAGCCAGAGACCACTGACATTGGCCTTGACTTCACAGAAGTAAATACCAAAAAGGAGTGGTCCAGGTTCTAATCCCTGAGAGACTCCACTTGCGACTGGTCTCTCTTTAGAGGTAAACCACACTGTTCTAACTTCCTGTGTCCTGTCTATGAGTCAGATGGTTATCTACCAGGTGACATACGGGTTTGTACCCAATCTCTTGAGTTTGTCAACAATGCCCAAGTGTGTTATTGTGTCAAATGTCTTCACCAGGTTAAGAGAGACAGTGTGAAACATTTTGCCCTCATCCATTGCTTTGCTGGCCTTCTCAAAGAAGTCCACCAGTTGAGTAGGCATGACATGCCCTTGATGAAACCAAATTAGGTTTAGTCCAGTGTCTGTTGGTTTACTATATCATTACTGATTATTTCCATGATAATTCTTTCCATCACTTTGCATATAAGACTAGTGCATCTTACAGGTCTGTAGTTTCTAGGATCTGTAGATAGCCCACCTCTGTGCAGCGGGATGACTGTTAATGAGGCATGGAGTCTGTTTGGAGGCAACAGCTAAATAGCAATTTAGATTATGTTTCATGTTATTTAGAAGGCATCCTGGGATATTGTCTGGGCCCATTTATGCAGTGTTCTTGGCCATAGAGAGAGAATTAAGGACCTATTCCCTAGTGATAGCAGGGTGAGTTATATTTTATGGGATTTCCTGAGGGAAGGTTGAGGGGGGGAGAGAGGGGTAAAGTTGGAGTTGAATTTATCAGCCAGGAAGTATATTATATCTTCTGGCTCAGTATATATGTTGCTTCATTAACAATGAGCTCTGCACACAATTATGTATAGCATTTGAGGCTGCAGACAGCTAAAGAATGCCTTGTGGTTGTCCTTGGCCTGTGAGGACAAATTGACCTCAAATTTGGCTTTGGTAGACTTTATTTGTCCTCTGAGCTGTTTGTTTAGTTTGATGAGAGTGCTTTAAGCTGGTGGGTGCTGCAACTCCTACATTTTGCCATGAATTTCTTCCTTCTGTTATACAACCTTGTGATTCCACCAGGGTAGCTTGTTTTTTGAGTTAGTTATGTATTTTTTCCTGGTGGGTACAGCTGCCTCTATGCAGCTATTAACATGCTAGTATAGGGTTTCTATGAACAGTTCTGTAAAGGAAACAGTGTTCTCAGGATTTATGGAGGCTTCAAATTTTGTCAGGTCATCACTTTATAGCAGGAATTTAACCTTAGAGTTGTTCCTGAATATTCCACGGTTAGCTGGGGTCCAGATTTTATTTTTACTTCAAAGGATACCATTTTGTGGTCTGATCTTATGATGGAAGATATACACTAGGGGGTGTGCAACACTCTCCCATATTAGTTTGGATCACATCCAGTATGGTTGCTCCTCTGTTAGTGTACTGACAATATGGTCCAGGGTGTTTGTGTATACAAAATCCAGGGATCGCTGTGCCTGTACATTTAGTGTCACATAGGATTTTCATTTAATAGTAGAGTAATTATAGTCACCCATGAATGTGGTACTGGGTTGGATGGAGAGTGCTTCCAATAAGTTTAAATATATGGTATGGGTTTCCTGGGTCATACAAGGAGACCTACAGATTCACAAGGAAGTGGTTTTGGATTTTGCCTATAGTGATTTGAACATGCAGAAGCTCAAGTGCATGGGCCTGTTTGACCAGCCTTGAGGTATATTTATTTTTGATGTAAATTAAGACAACTCCAGCTTTAGTTCTTCTCTGTGTAGTAGCTGGTCTAAATGTGTGGAAACCTGGAAGGCATTGTAACCTAACACTGCAGTGTTTTATCTATGGCTTTAAGCCACGTCTCAGTGACCGCACAGACATCAGAATTCTCTAGGGTGAAGAAAGCTTTTAAGGAGTGGAGTATTTTGTTTAGATTCCTAGCATTGAGCAGTAATACCTTTAGAGTTTCTTGGTTTTGATTTGCTATGTTAAAAGTAGTTTCAGTTTGGCATCACCTAAAAAGGCACTATGGGGGAAGGCAGTGTTTTATCTAATATTCAAAAGCCTAGAGGGGAGAGGTGCAGACCATCTCTCGCAAAGCACCATGGTCTGCTGATCATCTCCTTCCATGCTGACAAATATTGCACCCCCTCAGAATGAATGACACCAGAAAGTAAGCCAGTTATTAAAGTCAGTCATCTTGTGTTCATATTGTGGCATCATCCTTGGAGAAGATAAAATGCTGCTCAATGCTAGGCTCATACCAAACAGCACCATAATGTCTCTCTTCATACAGTCTAGGGAGGTACGTCTCAGGTCATTTAAACTCACATGGACTATGACTGAGTCATACTGGTACTTGTGGTCCAGTGACATAAGTCCATGCATAATGTGGCAGATTCTGTGTAAATAAAGCCTTGAACGAGGAAGTACATGTCATACAAAAAGTATAGAACCAAATTGCCACTTGTGAGCTAGTGAATGACAGTTGTGCACTATGAAACAGACGCAGAGACTGCACATTCATATTACATTCTGAAATTTACTTACAACAACTGTAGAAAGTTACAACAGTCCTTCACAGTAAAACAAAAACGCTTGAAGTGAGAGTTGTAGTTAAAAAAATAACAGAAACACTAGTGAGCACAGACAGTATCTTAACAAGTGAATCAATGTCACAATGCTCTGAATAAGAAAATTGTGTCTTGATCTAGGATTTAGTGATCAATCAGGATGCATAGTCAAGCAAACATTACTCAAACTTCAAAGAACATTGATGTAGCAAATGAAATTTTAACAAGTGCCAGTAGCAGGAATCACACACTAGCACTGACTCTCAAAGCAAATGGTCGACTGAGCTTTAAAACAGTTGACATCTAGTCACATCAAAGCAGTTCACCCCTGCAAACATATCACACTGAATCTATCAAGATGATACCTCTGTCTCGAGAACACACGCTGGAGGTAGATGCCCAGCAAAATAAAACTCCAGCAGAATGTGTACCAGTTGTCTATCAACTTTATTAGAGGGCAGATAACAAACTAATCATTTGGTCTGGAGATCATGCAGTAATAGCACAGGGTCAAAAACAGAGTTTACTAACAGCAGACCAAAATAAACACCTATTTGTATTAAATAAATTAAACTCGTACACATTTAAAGGTAAGGTAAAACAGCAGAACTAATGCAACTACATTATTTATTTTTATTTATTTCATTTATTTATTTACGTTTGTTGACCGGGAAAATCCGACTGGACACAGGTCCTTTTTCAGCGGAGGCCCGGGGAGAAAATCTCCACAATAAAAACAATTAAAAACAGCAATTAATTACAAGTTACAAGAAGTATAGGTAGGTTTTGTTTAGCAATAGTAGTAAACAGTTATAGTTCAAAATGAAATTAAGTATTTAGTTAAATGGTACAACACTTATTATTATTATTGGTGCCATAAAGACTAGCAAGTATTTTAATAGCTGAGCTAGCAGCTATTACCCTTGAATAACAGTGGCCAAGATTACAGCTGAGATATAGGTTTACAAGCAATGTATTTGACTGCAATCTGAGGTAGCTAGAGGGGTGGAAGAAAGGGATTAGAGAGGTTGGGGTAGAGATGTTAGAGAGATTTGTTACAGGGGCATGCCCAGGGCTCTTTTAGATGAGAATTTAGAGCAACTTTGAAGTTAGTGCATGATGACACAGAAGTTATAGTGTGAGGAAGGGTATTCCATAATTTTGCTATGGAATAGGAGAAGAGAGCTTCTCCAGCAGAGTTCCTGGTTCTAGTTACCTGTAATTGATTTTTGTTGCTGGAGTGTAGTGGTCTGGTGGTATGATAGTGTTGGAGTAGAATTTGGAGGGATGGGACTTTTAGAGGATGATTTAGTAGTTTGTGGGTTAGTGAGAATTTTCATCATTATAGGAGTTCAGGGAGTTCTAGCCAGCCTAGTTCAGTAAGTGAGGTGCAGTGGTGGCTACGGTAGTTTGCACCAGTGACAAACCTTGCTATTTTGCTGTAGCAAGCTTCAAGTTTACCTAACTCACTTTGCCTTAGGTTGTTAAATATTGGAGAGGCATAGAGTAGGGTGGAGATAAGGTGGCTATTTGCAACTAAACTCTTGGCAGTTTTGGTGAGGAATTGCTTGTTTCTGTATAAAGCTCCTAGTTTTCTGTGTACTTTTTTATGGTTAATGAGATGTGGATGTCAAACTTAAGGTTATTGCCAATTTCAACTCCAAGTAGTTTGGTGTGGTCTCTTGGGGGGATAATGGTGTTGTCGTTGGCTTTAATATTAAATCGGTGGGTGTTTATATTGTGTTTGGTGTTTTGGAAGATGAGGAGTTTTGTTTTGCTTGGGTTAAGTATTAATTGTGCATCTGAAAGCCAAGTTTCAACTGCGGAAAAGGCTTCCTGTGTGGTCTTTTGAAGTTCAGGTAGGGAGTGGGCTGAGCAGATGATGGTGGAATCATCTGCGTACTGTATGAGAGTGGCTTGTTTGGTAGCAGAGGCTAGATTATTAGTGAATATGGAGAAGGGTAAGGGTCCCAGGATGGATCCTTGGGGAACCCCAATTGAGACAGGAAGTTGGGGGGATATATCATTATGCCAAACAAAGGATTGATGGTGGTCAGTCAGGTAGCTCTGGAACCAGTTTGTGACAGATTGAGAGAAGGAGAGAGTACTGAGGACAGTGATGAGTTGTTTATGAGAGACCATGTCAAATGCTTTAGATAGGTCTCGGAAAGTTGCAGAGGTGAAATAACCATTTCTTTTATGTTGAAGGATTGCATTAGTGAAAGCAAGTAAGGCAGTGGTTGTGCTGTGGTATGGTCAGAAACCATGTTGTGTGTTAGATAGGAGGTTGCTAGTAAGGAGGTAGTTTAGAACTTGAGAGTGAATGCATATCTCAAGTATTTTTGCTAGAGGAGGCAGAATTGCTATGGGCCAGTAGTTGGTGAATTCTGTGGAGGGCCCACCTTTATGGAGGGGGATAATTTGGGATATTTTCCATTGTGAAGGGACATAGCTTTCAGATAAAAATTGGTTAATCATGAATGCAACTGGGTAGGCTAGGGCTTCAGCTGCACTTTTAAGATACTCAACTGGGAGTTTCTCTGCACCTCATCAAAAAACTACATCAAAAGTAAAACCAGAAGCAGGTGCCCAGGCAAGGTAGCCACTCTCTGCCATCCCATCCTTGGTATCCTCATACCCCAACTATTCATCAGCTCAAGGACTTAATGTGGACTTAATGTGGACACCAGCCATGGGTGAATCTGTCAAGTGATGAAACATGCCTTTCGTGCAATACAAATGATGATAATTGTGTGTGCTGTGGGGCATCTCCAGATTAGACTGATGGATACGGAAAGGCCAAGGCAGTAGCTGTGCCACTGATTGATTTGAAAACTTGTGTGATGCCATGGAACAGGCTTTTGAATTATTTTAAATATACTCTGTTAAGCCAAATGATATCTCAGGAAGGGGAACAGTGCTCAGGCAGTTCTTATCAAGGATGGAAACAATTACCTTGGCTGATGATATTTTCAGGATGAGAATGCAGAAGAAACATTATGAACTCCTGGATATAGTGGACATTTCTACTTTCACCATGCAGTTTCTGAAGAAAGTAAAGAATTTGGGCCCATTTATGTACATGAATTGCTACAGTTATTAACCAATTTGTGTCATTATAAGAGGCAATGTGAGTGGATAAGTTCAGGAAGAAAATGCTGAAGGCTCTGGATATTGAAGGATTGTCCTTGTTAACATGTTTGTTGAATGCTGTGAGCATGAATGGGCAGCATCTCTGGGACAGCAATGTCACAACTGCAGTTAGATTATCTGGAGCCCTTTGTGGTTCTAAAATCTGGAAGTCTCCTCAACTCAACAAGTTAGTTGAGGAGCAAGAGGAAAAAATGCTATAAATGTACCAAGCTGATTATGTCAGTTACAATGCCACACATGAAGCACTTCAATGTGAATACAATATTGGTGTTAATTTCTGCTGATTACATCCCATCACCTTATGCTTTGGACAGCTGCCTTCTTTGACCTAACCTAGCTACCCAGGTGTACCTAGTCATAATTTAACTTTTCAGTCTCTCTGGAAAGGCCTATGTTAGGAAACATAATCTGGTAGATATTCCTGTGATTATGGACCATTGCCAGTGTTTTCTTGCTCATGGAAAACTGGATGAACTCTTTATCCTTGTAAGCATATTGAAGGAATTATGGAAGTCTGCTAGTGTGGTCTACATGGGTTTTGTGGCCCTACAGTTGACATATAAATGGTTATCATGGAATGTCTTGTGCGAGATGGAAAACCAGTATTAGGCCCCGTGGTCTCTTTTACATGTCATTTGGGGTCTCTATTTTTGAAGTGACAGATGTGCATATGCTATCTTTATTATGCTTTATGTGAGGGGGCTATCCCATTATGTTTCTGATTTTTATGGGCAAGATATCATTTCAAAGCCAAAATGTGATTTTCAGTGTTCATAGAAGAAATTCACTGCAGTGAGAGAAGCAGCTGGGATGAAAAGTCAGCATCACCAAATCAGAAGTTATGACTATCTTCCAAAACAGAGAGGAATACTCTCTTATCATATAGAATTTCAAGTATCTTGGGATCTTCTCAGGAGGTTTACCAAAGAATAGCTGCAGTAAGTGGGAGATGAATCATGGGACAATGCACTCAATTTACCAATCAGTGTTCCCATTGTTTTCTGTGGTCACATTGTTACAATAGACAAGTTTGGGGAGCTTGGGGATGAACTGGGGACCAATGCTGCAATTATGGAATTATTTACTTCCCTCTTCAGGTTGCTATCTTAGTAACCATTTACAAGACAAGTGGATTAGAAAATGTGTTGATGGATGAATGATTGGGTTGAGGGATGGATGGATAGTTTAATGACATTTCTGTCTAGTTATACATCTTCAAGCAGAGCAAGCCACCAGCAGAAAATGAATTGGACAAACAGTACTCCAGGATTGATGGAATAATTGTCGTCTTATTGTTTATAAAGTAGAGCAGTTTTAGTGCTTAAAAGTTATACTATGGAGTATTCCATCCCATTTATTGTTTTTGAAGGCTGTTTTATAGACAAGTGTAATGGAGCTGAACCTTAGTCCTGTACTCCTCATGCAATTTCATTAATTTTCTTGAAATGGATACCTTACAGCATGTTCTCTGGAAGGGGTTCTCACTGTAAGTTCAAGGGCATAATTCTGATAATCAGAGTAGCAGGTATACAAATTTGTGGTTTTCATCTGGAAGGGTGTCAATAAATTGATGACATTTATTTCACAGTAATGCAACTAGTTTAAATAAAAATAATAGCATTGTGCTTCACTGTTAAAGCACTTTAAGAAAATAAGGTTTCACTCAGTGTGCAAAGCTCCCATGAACATTGATAGAACTGGTATCATTATCCTGACATGATCACCTGTTTTAAGGTTATTTATGGCAGGCTGTGAAGTCTGCCAGCTAACTTATTAGACATACAGATCCACACAAGTAGACATATGACTGGACAGATAGGCAGACACACTCAGACATATGCACATATACACACTCACACACTCTCACACATACACACACACACACACACACACACACACGCACGTGCATGCCCACATGCTTACTCACAGACACTCACATGCTCTCACACACACACACACAAATGCACATGTTCACTCTCACAAACACTAACACACACACACAGACACACAGACAGACACACACACACACACACACACACACACGCACACATACATGAACATGCTCATTCACACACACACACACACACACACACACACACACACACACACACACACACACACACACACACACACACAGTCTTTCTCTCTGTCATACTTTGAGTTAAATGATAAAGCACCCGAGGCGAACACACTGATGGTTTTATTCCTTTTTTAGACAAATGGAAGGAAGTGATATATTCTATACTATCTCCCTTTGATTGTGAATATGCTGAGTCCAGCGATAACAACTTACTTGCTCTTCAGTGATCACCATTGTTGCTCAGATCTCACATATAGTATATTATAACACTTATTTTGGTTTTGTAAAAGGTACCACACCCTACTGTAGTCTAGAGTTTTCAGTCAATGGTCCTAACAGAGCATTTCTACTCTTTTATTTTTGAAATTGTGTATGAACAAATGGCGATGTTATCATCAAGACTCAAAGCAAAAGACATGTTTGTAACAATGACATTCAGGATGTTCAGTTATTGTCATGTAACAGGGCTATCTACATATAGCAGCATGACCGGTAACATACCACCACTGACAGTACACATCTATTGCCATAACAGCTGTCAAAAGTAGCATGTCCTCTGTTTTTAGCTGCTATTGCTACTGGCCTGTGCTCCTTTAACGTAAGCGAAATGTCAGGTCACCATTCAGAATCCCTTTACAAATCATGTCCCCCTGCTCCATAGCCATCAATTCACTACTAATATCTCTGATGAAGATTTGCCACTGCAGCTGTCTCCATGTATAAGTAAAGTACGCCACCTGTTAATGTTAGCAATTGGGCCATTCCTATGTGTTGTGTTTGGTAAACACATTATAGGATTGCAGAAGACAGCAAGATAAGATGGACCAGGTATGAGTACATTTCTGTCTGATTATCATGGTGTTATTCAAGACCATAGCCCTCCAGATCACTGATATTGGAGGGGGATGTAACATCCTACATCTTATCTGATAAGTAATAGACTCTGGCTTCAGGCCTATGCAACTGATGAAGGGTTATAGACAGTATGCACAAACTGCTGTCTGTTTGTGGAGTCTGTTTACTGTCACTGATCACACTTTCTTATGAAGACATGCTATTAGTTCAGGCACCGGTTCCAGTAAGTGCAGCACATAACATTGGCAAACTGATGACTTATTTAATATGTTGATATAATTAGTGTTTATGTTGTCATGATATTCAACAACTGTTTATCACTTGTAATGTACCCTGCCTGAAATTTGGGGTTGTCTCCAAGTACATGTGGCAGCCTGCCTTGCATTTATATGCCTACTCATGGTGTATGGGTATCAGCTGGCAGGGGCAAGCAATCATGATGAATCAGATATACTGCAAGTAATTGGCACCCGCATCTGAAAGGGGCCATTAATCTTTGCTATGACCATATAGTGTGTGATCCTTGTATGCGGCACATAGATTATCACACCCTGTAGTGACTGATTTGAACCTAGCACAGGTACAAACCAAGGACAGTGGTGCATCTATAACAAAGACTTACAATGCAGCAGAATTCCCATATATGAAAATGCGCACAATGTGTATGAATATGGTGTCCCTTTCCTTGCAAACTGTGTTTTGATGCCACAAGTGCAGCTTTCCGAGTAATGAAGAAATGGAATGTTGTATTTACTTACCAGTGTTGTGAGCCTCCAGCTGAGAAGAGGAGTTGACAGCCACTTTGCATAGCGAGCAGTAGAGTAGTCTTTTTGCCTTTTCCTCTTCTGTTTCTGTTGGAGTACATGTTGTACTGTTGACAATGGATATACAGGATTTTTTTATATTCTTGGTTGAAGATTCAGAAATCAGGACACTGTTTTTCACTGCAAGAACTGTTGAGACCGTAGCTGCTGTTGAGATTGCAGATGTCATTGTAGCATTTTCTGCAACAGAAAAAATCTAACCATGATTATTGTGGAAACTGCTGTCTGCTGCATTACTGTTTCACTTATAGCTCAATTTTGTTTATCATTCTAAATTAATTCCTTCTTTTAAGATTTTGTTTTCAGGTTGCACCTGTAATTGATAAGAAAATACTAAAATGATTGCATGGATTGCAATTCATTTTTGAGGAATCAGAATTCTCAGATAGTTTTACTATATATCCAAATCCAATACATAAGGTTGAATTATAAACTTAACCATTTTATTTCTATTCCATCATTGGAAAGCAATATAATTTACTAAAACATTTTATTTAAGTTATTCTACACATTTCTTTGAGACTCCTCGTTTTCTTGCTGGATTCTCCACTCGTTCATGAAGATATCTGGAGTCTAAACTTGCTATTGACAGCTTTTGAACAAGGTCAGAGTAGACCAGAAGTTACAATATTTATGAGAAAAGCAATAATTATCACAGTCTGCAGTACTGTTACATGAAGAGAAAAAAATATGCCTCTCATCTAACCATTTCTTCTTTGCAACTTATACAGCCTGAGTGATTCCTCAAATAAAGTTGTGAATGATTATTTTACAGACACCAAATACAGAGATGAACTTACACTACAGAATCCGCTCTATGTGCAATGGTATCAGTTTGATTTTAAAATAATGTAATAAAGGACTTTCAGCAATGCAATAGATTTAAGTGTGAAGTGAGGACCTCCTAGATGAACATTTTTGCATTTCATAACAAATAGATTTAGTAGCATTATTCCTTATCCCTCTCTCATTGCAGGCAACAGATATAACTAAGCTATGTGAAATGGACACATCCATTTAAACAATGAGTACTTTCTTTAAAATAACTAAAGTTACTTCCATCATCTAAATTCACAGAACAAAATGAGATATTTACAATAGCCTCCTTAGCACTTTCAGCAAAGATGCAACCCATCAATGCCATATTACTAAAATTACTTTCAGACTTCAAAATGTAGTTACTAGTTCAGCACAGAAGAGCTAAGTAACTGCTGCCATTAGATGTCCTGATAAATAAAGAGAAATAATATAAAAAGAAGGATAATTATGGAAGAATAATTCATTTTATTTTATTTACCTTTTTTGATTGAGTTAATACTATTAGGGAAGTTGATCATTTTCAG
This sequence comes from Protopterus annectens, assembly GCF_019279795.1. Lineage (NCBI taxonomy): Eukaryota > Metazoa > Chordata > Ceratodontiformes > Protopteridae > Protopterus > Protopterus annectens. The sequence continues at coordinate 546,460,566 of NC_056732.1, read as the reverse complement.
TGGTAACGCAAGGTGATAGTTATATTAATTACAGAAAATTTGGCCAAAATTGACAATAAGATTTTTAGAATTAAAAACTAATTTCCTCACAAAAATACGTCAGTTATTTTCTACAAAATTAGCAAATATAGAAGGTAGATGTAGGTAGTCCAAACTATAAGTATTTGGTATATCAGATGACAGTAAAGGAAGAATATGCTACAGTTCCTTAGATAACTATTTATTTATCTGTCCTTTTGTTGACTGGGTTAGTCTCACTAGACTAGTAGCCTCTTTTCATGGGAGACCTGAGGTAATATTTACACTACTATGGGAAATTTGGCCAGGGTATAAAGGAACTTCTCTACACTTTTTGATAGGTACTGTGGGATCTTTTAAATACATACGAGCTACCACCAACTCAAACAGATAGTGCCTTAGTTTGATATCTCTTCTGAAGGATGGCACACTTTTTATGATGAACTGCAATGTTAGCAGTTAATCCACCTGGTGTGTGAGTATAACCCACAGCCTTCTGCATCAAAGGCAAATATGCGACCAGTGGTGCCACTACCACTGGTATGTGAAAAATGTACACTGTCTCACTGACCAGAGAATAAATGATCTCCAACAAGGTGTTAATGTAGAGGTAAAACCTGGTGAAAAGGAATCTCATAGATGACTGTAATCCTCAGTGATTTATCAGAAAATAAAGGCAGCGCATAATGGATGTACTACAATTACATTCACTACAACAACTATGAATCATTAGGTTAAAAAACAGTTTTACAGCAAATAGGTAAAAATGTATATACTAACAAAGTTACTTAGGAAACTAGAAGAACCATTCAAATAAAGCCTTTTAATGATAGAAGATTCAAGGACTAAAATGCGTCAAATTCAACTGAACATATTGAGTGGTGTAGCCAGCCCTTCTGGTGCCTTTGGCCATTCCTTGATTATTCAAATACCCAACATTACAAAGAGTAACAAAAAGGTTACCTTCTCTCCTTTAACCTGCAGTAAGCTACTTGCTACAAATGTAACAAGTGGTTTGCTACAGCTAATAGGGAGTGTTGAGTGCTATAGCTCTGGCAGAAAATGCATTGCTCAGTGCTAAAGTACTTTCATAAATGCATTATCACCATTCAGAAACTGAAGGTCAGTAACTAAAATCCTGCACCAAGATATCTTGCTCCCAGGGTGGATTCCTTCTTCTCCCTGCTGTAAGGAAAGCCCAGTGGATATGTTTTTCTCAATGAACCTTTGTATGTATAAAATGTTGTTTTATGTATAAACCTATCCTATCTATTTGAAAGGACATTCAACAGCACAATCAGCTAATAAGAGTCTCTGACATGAGAGAGAGAGAGTGTGTGTGTGTGTGTGTGTGTGTGTGTGTGTGTGTGTGTGTGTGTGTGTGTGTGTGTCTAAGATTCTGATCAACATTCTTTATGTTTAGTGGGTTGTTTTAGTTTGATAGTAGTAGCAGTAGTAGTATCAGTTAGATGAATATGTAGTAGACACAAACATATAAATGATCATTTCTCTTTTAAGGGCTTGTGTTAGACTTTAGAATGTGTGTAATCTGTGAGACTGAATGCCAAATTGTACTATTAATTCAGATAACTGGACATGGAGTTTCAGAGTGATTCATCATGTAGACATTATTAATTTGGGTATTAAGATGCCTGTGGTGTGATAGTCTCATTCCAGCTGGTGCTAAAGCTGTTTATAAAAAACAGTAATGTGACTAAAAGTACTACAAAACATAGTACTGAAATGGGCTAAAACTAAATGGAAGAAATGCAACATATTTTTTAAAACACACCTTTATTGAATTATCACTTGTAACATATGCAATTTTACATTTATACAAAAAGCAATCAAACTGTATTAACAAATTAATATTAATAAATATTATACTTCACATAAATTGATATACTGTATATCATATAACCTAAGCAACATTACATAGGTTCAGAGGTTCATAGGTTCATACTAGGCTATCTGCCCTAGGGCATTTATAAGCCTAGCCAGAATGTGTTTGGCTTTCGCCACCCATTTTAAATTTATTTTGCTATGCCCTTTTTCGAGGTTAGTATACTGTGCCTCTGTCTAACAGTGACACAGAAGTGATACCCGGGGTAAACCTATGATCTCCCATCCACTCATCAAGATTCCTCTTGAAGAGAGTCAATGATGGACTCTGCCTAACCTGGACTGGGATTTTATTCCAGAGTGAAGGGAGCCTTTGGGTTATGAATCTGTTCCTCCAGCATGTCCGGTTTATTTCAGTGCTGAGGTTCAAGTCTCTCGAGCGCGTAGCTTGATGGGATTTGGATTTTCTGAGGTGCAGCATGTCCATTAATTCCAGGTTGGACATGGCTTTATACATCAGGTACAGATCGCCTCTGAACAGGCGGTATGCCACTGAGTAGAGCTGGAGTTTCTTTAACCGGGCAGCATATGGCATCTGTTTGAGCCCTTTGATCCTCTTGGTGAGGTACTTTTGGGATCTTTCCAGTTGCTGCAGGTGTCTGGTAAGGTACATCCCAAAAGGGGCATTGTACTCAATTATGGGCCTGATGAGGGTTGAGTACAGAGGCATGATGACGTCCCCTGATCTAGATGTGAATCCCTTCATGATTAGGTGGGCTATATAAAATGTTTTTCTAACCACTTTGGCCATGTGGTTGTCAAATGAGAGACTGCTATCAACTTGGGTCCCCAGGTCCCTAATTACTTCTTCTGTACTTAATGGATTACCACCTATGTGGTAATTTGTGGTCACTTTGTTTTTGCCAAAGGGGATGACTATACACTTTTTGGCATTTAGCTTGAGGCCATGGCCCTGGCACCATAGGTTCATAGGTTCATAGGTTGGTACTAGGCTATCAGCCCTAGGGCCTATACAAGCCTAGCCATAACAATTCCATGGCTATTTCTTCCCACATTATTTACTTTCCTGGACCCCTGTCTAGCAGGGCGACTGACGTGATCCCTGGGGTGAATTTCCTTTCTCCCATCCAATTGTCAAGGTTCCTCTTGAAGAGGTCCAAAGAGGCACTCTGCTTGACATGTATGGGCAATCTATTCCAGAGTCTGGGGAGTCTCTGGGTCAGGAACCTATCCCTCCAGCATGTTTTGTTTATTGTGATGACAAGGTTTAGATCCCTGGAGTGTGTAGCTCTGAGGGATTGGGATTTCTTTAAGTGTAGCATGTCCAGCAGCTCTGGGTTTGACATGGCCTTGTATGTTAAGCAGAGATCGCCTCTGAGTAGACGATATGCGACAGAGTATAGCTGGAGTTTTTTAAGGCGGTCAGCGTAGGGCATCTGTTTTAGGCCTGTGATTCTTTTAGTGAGGTATTTCTGAGGTCTTTCCAGTTGTTGCAGATGTCTTGAGAGGTACATACCAAATGGGGCGTTGTATTCTATAATGGGTCTAATGAGGGATGAGTACAGTGGGACAATGACCTGCTTTTTTCTGGATGAAAAGCCCTTTGTGATGAGGTGTGCCACATAGAAGGATTTCCTAACTGTTGTGGCGATGTGGTTATCGAAGGTGAGACCACTGTCCACCTGTGTCCCTAAGTCTCTTATCACACTTTCTGTGTTTAGTGTACTGCCACCTATATGGTAATTCATGGATACATGTTTTTTCCCAAAGGGGATAACAATACATTTCTTGGCATTGAGCTTGAGCCCATGGCTCTGGCACCAAGCATCTGTTTCTGTAAGGCCCTTTTGTAGAGTATCCACATCATTTGGGGATTCAATAATGGCTCCCAGTTTGCAGTCATCTGCAAACTTTGTTAGCCAGAGTCCCTTAGTGTTGACCTGTACTTCAGAGAAGTAGATGCCAAACAAGAGCGGCCCCAGGACTGAACCCTGAGGTACTCCACTTGTCACTTGTCTGGAGCTGGATTTGGAGTCGGCTACTTTTACAGTGTGGGTTCTATCAGTAAGCCATTTAGCAACCCATTGGGTGACATAGGGATTAATGCCCAACTTAGTAAGTTTATCTATGATTCCAGAGTGGGGATGGTATCAAAGGCCTTGGCAAGGTCTAGATAGGCTGTGTGGACCACCTTACCCTTGTCCATGGCTCTGGAGACTGATTCAAAGAAGTCAATCAGGTTCAGGAGACAAGATCGGCCCTTCACAAACCCAAACTGGGTGGGGTCCAGTGTTTGAAGGTTGCCAATGTCTTTGTTTATAAGTTCCATGATAATACGCTCCATGGCCTTGCAGATAAGCTTGTCAGACTGATGGGACGGTAGTTTCCGGGATCCAAGGTGGATCCCCTTGTGGATTGGGATAACTGTAGCTCTGCGCCACTCAGTGGGCACGAAACCTGAGGTGAGGCTATGATTAAACATGACACTTAGGTGAGGTGCCAGTTCATATTGTAGTTCATGTAGTACACAGCCCGGGATGTCATCTGGTCCCATGGATGCTGTATTCTTGGCTTTAGAGAGTGCGTTTTGTACCTGTGTGACCATTATTACTGGAATTTGGCAATCATCCGGTATTGAGATGTGCCATTTAGGGGGTGAGAGGGGTGAAGTTGGCACTGAATCGATCTGCCAGGATATTGGCAATATCCTTTGGATCAGTATATTTAATGCCATTCTGTTTTAGCTCAGAGCAGATCTGAGCATTGCCATTTAGATTCTTGACATAGTTATAGAATGCTTTGTGGTTGTCTTTGGAATCTTTGGCAATTTTATTTTCGTAACTAGCTTTGGAGGATTTTATGAGGCATCTCAGTTTCTTACTGAGGCTAGTAAGGAGTTTTTGCATCCTGGGATTTTCCTCTTTTCTGCAAAAGTTTCTTCCTTTTATTGTAAAGTTTGTTTATGGCAGGGGACCACCAGATTGGCTTCCTTTTTTGGATGAGAGCATTTTGGTTCTATTTGGGATGGCACGATTCATGCATGAGTGGATGTGCTCGTACAGTGCCTTAGTGTAGGATTCAGCAGTTGAACTTTCAGTTCCGTCTGCATGGGTGTTATGAAGTTTGTCACTTCTGACTTGAGTAGCATGAAGTTGGCTTTGGAGAAGTTTTTATCGTGGTTTCTTTACTGGTGGCTGAGCGTGGGATGTGGATATTAAGGGTGATTAGCTTATGGTCAGACCTGACTAACGAGGGGGTGACCATAGGTATGGAGCATTGATTTCCCATGTTGGTAATGACCAGGGCTAGGATATTGGAGCCCCTGGTGGGACTATGGATTAGTTGATCCAGGGCATTGGAATTTATGAATTCCAAGAACCGTTGCGCAAAGGTGTTGGGACAGGAGTAGTTTTGCCAGTTAATGGCAGGGTAGTTAAAATCACCCAGTATTAGGGTGTTTGGTTCTATCTTAATATTTTCCAGTATGTTTAGAAAGGTGTAGTGAGAATCTTGGGGTATGGTGGGGGATCTGTAGCAAGCTACAATTTGGATTGCAGTCTTACCTAGTGTTAGTTGCACTTGGAGAATTTCAGACACATTGTGTTGGCCAACTAGCCTGGTGGTGTGAATATCCTTGGTGAATATTGACACTCCTCCACCTTTAGTGTTTCGGTCCTGGTTTGGTGGCCGAAAAGTGTGGTAAGAGTTGTAGCCTGGTATTGCAGGGGTGCTCTGTGGAGCCTTGAACCAGGTCTCAGTTACTGCACAGATATCGATGTTCTCCATTTTTAGGAGTGCCTCGAGAGAGTGCATTTTGAGGTTTAGACTTCTAGCATTGAGTAGCATTACCTTCAGATTTTGCATGCTTGTACCTGTTATGGTGGTGGCTTTGTCCTTTGAAGTTTGCCTAAAAAAGGCACTATAGGGGTGGCAAGAGCCTTAGCCAGTAACCTGAATCCCAGAGGTGACAGGTGCAGACCATCTCTGGCAAAGCATCGTGGTCTGTCAATCATGTCATCCCAGGCAGACAGATACTGGATCCCCTTTGAATGACACCATAAGCTTAGCCAATTGTTGAAGTCAATCATTTTATCCTTATATTGTAGTATCATTCTGGGCGAAGGCAGGATGCTACTCAGGGCTAGGGTCATACCTGCCTGGGCCACATGATCTGAGAGCTCTTCCAGTTGTCTGTTTCTATGAGGCCCTTTTGGAGGATGCTTGTGTCGGCTCGAGAGTCGATTATGGCGCCCAGTTTGCAGTCATCTGCGAACCTGGTCAGCCACAGTCCTTCCGTGTTGGCCTGTACCTCCGAGAAATACATACCGAACAAGAGAGGTCCCAGGACAGAGCCTTGTGGGACACCACTTGTAACTGGTTTGGAGTCTGACATGGCTCCAGCAATTCTAACCATGTGGGTTCTGTCCTTGAGCCAATTTGCAATCCATCTAGTGACATAGGGGTTTATATTTAAGCTGGTGAGCTTATCTATAATGCCCGAGTGGGGTATTGTATCGAAGGCTTTTGCGAGGTCCAGGTAGGCTGTGTGGACCACCTTCCCCTCGTCAATGGCCTTGGTGGCTGTTTCAAAGAAATCAACCAGGTTTAAGAGGCAGGATCTGCCCTTAACAAAGCCGAACTGGGTAGGATCCAGTGCTTGTAGGTCCCCAGTATCTTTATTTATGAGGTCCATGATGAATCCTTTCCATAGCTTTGCAGACCAAGCTAGTCAGGCTTATGGGGCGATAGTTTCCAGGATCCGTTGAGGCACCACCTTTATGGAGAGGGACCACTGTTGCTGTATGCCACTCTTTGGGCACATATCCTGTAGTAAGGCTGAGATTGAACAGTAGTTTTATGTTTGGGTTTAGCTCTTCTTGGAGTTCATGTAGGACGCAGCCCGGGACACCGTCTGGTCCCATTGATGCTGTGTTTTTTGCTTTGGAGAGGGCAGCTCTTACCTGAGCATCTGAGATGTCAGGGGGGCAGAACTCTGCTGGGATAGATATTTGCCCTTTGGTGGGGAGGGGAGAGAAGTTTGCGCTGAACCTGTCAGCTAGGATGTTGGCAATGTCTGTGGGTTCGGTGTATTTTTTGTCATTTTGGACTAATTCTGAGCATATCTGGGAATTACCACCAAGGTTCCTAACATAACTAAAGAAAGCCTTGTGATTATCCTTAGTGTCCTGTGCAATTTTTCGGTCCAAGCTGGCCTTAGACAATTTTATGTGTGCCCGTAGTTTTTGCTAATACTGATCAGTGATGCCTTCCCTTTTTGGGATTTTGCTCTATCATTTAGTAGCTTCCTCCTTCTATTGTATAGTTTGTTTATGGATGGGGTCCACCAGACAGGACATCTGCCTTTGGAGGATTGGGTCTTGGTTTTATTTGGGATCGCATGATCCATGCATTCCTGAAGGTGTTCATAGAATGCATTTATAAAGGATTCTGTGGTCTGGGCCATATTTTCCACAGGCCTGGGGGCTTTGAAGGATTCCACCTCAGTTTTGAGGAGTGTGAAATTTGCTTTAGAGAAGTTTTTCACTGTGATTTTCTGGGCAGGGGGTGGGGTCGGGATGTGAATATCCAGTGAGATTAGTTTATGGTCTGATCTTACCAGTGAGGGATACACTTCTGGTCTGGAGCATAGAGTCCCCATGTTGGTGATAATCAGGCCCAGTATGTTTTCCCCTCTTGTGGGAGTGGTAACAAGTTGTTCCATAGCATTTGAGTTTATAAATTCAAGGAACCTTTGGGCTAGGGTGTTGGAGCTAGAGTAATGCTCCCAGTCTATGTTTGGGTAGTTGAAGTCACCCAATATAATGGTGTTTGGAGAGACCTTCATATTTTCCAGTGTTCTCAGGAAGGCCGAGTGGGGTTCCTGGGTTTGGGAGGGTGGTCTGTAGCAGGCTATAAACTGGAAGGCAGTTTTACCCACTGTTAGTTGCACATGGATAAATTATTGAAATCCTGCCCCCTTTTTTAAACAAGAAACATCTTTATTAAGCCATCACTTATGACATAAGCCATCATGCATTTATATAAATGAAAACAAACCACACTGATAAAATCCTAGTTGAAAGCATTTTTCATCACAAACCGAAAACATGCAGTATCATTGCTTTTGGCCAATGCGCCATCAATCAAGCGGTGGCTAGCATTTTAGAATGCTGGACCAAGAAATGCAGTTCATTTTTATTATATTTTTAGAGGTCTAAAAGACTATTACAGATATTTATGAATTTGTTAAACACAGTGTTGGAAACATACATATACATAACTAGATAGATATATACACAGATTAAACAAGAAGTGGCTTCAGTTAGAGACATATTTAAAAGGTGTCATGTTATTGTTTAAGTATGCTGATAGTAAATTTGAGTGCATAGTAACATATAGTGGAGGGAAGAAGAAAAACTATTTTCTACAGTTCAAGATGATCAATAAAACCTATAATACCACTGAGTGTCAATATTTTATGTATAGCATTTTCAGCAATTACAAACTTGGCTAATGGTTTATCTACTGTATTTTATAAGGGATTACAGCATGTTCTAGCAGTACAGAATATGTGAACAGAGCACAGATTTGCAGAAGTGAAATCTAGTCTTTGTTTACCATTATCTATATATATATATATATATATATATATATATATATATATATATATATATATATATTATTATTATTATCTATTCCCTAAAGTACATAGTTTTCACTGTGTTTAATAGTGTAGGCAGGGGGAACAAAATCAAGCATTCCCAATTCCATGGTACTAAGAGACACATGAGATTTCTGTGATGCAGTAAGACCCCATGCCTGAGTGAGAATCACTCAGGTTGTAGGAATATGATTACCAGGCAGTTGGACTTTTTGACAAAGGTGAAATAAGACTGACAAATATATGCATAAGGAGATAGAGTCAAATGCGTTGCATTTGATTTTTAGTAAATGTCTCAATCAGCCTGATATGAACTCTTACTCAATCTGGTTACCAAACCTTCCCTTCCCCTTATTTCTATTCTGTTTGACTAATAGAAATAAAAACTGTGCAAAATAAAAATTCAATTTGGAAGTGCAAAGAAGTTGATAGTGAGATTCCAATATATTTCATTAGATGTAGAACCAAGATTGTCAATAATGAATATGATTTCTTTAAAATAACAGAATGATTTAATCAGAACCTTAAATGTGTAACATTTTTGCAGGTCTGTAAAATAAGAAGCCCATATTTATTGAAGAAAATTGTTAAAACTAAAGAATTTCTAGAAGTGCTGGTGCTTCAGCATTAATGTCTTACATTGTCTTGACACTGTTAAATATATTTAAACCTATAATTTATAATTTGTATTTATTTGCAGATTTTTGTAGGTGAGCTGGTCGGCCTACCTTTTTCAGCCAAATTGAAAAATAGATTGAGATTGACATTCAGATATCAAGCATTTACACTCTTTACAAATTTACAATATGCAAATACTTAAAAGCTGTAATGTTCAATATAATGGGTCCACTTCTAATAATCGAAAGAACGTTTACCTGAAACTGAATTTACCGAGCCAACAACACTGAAGTGTTAATTTACCGAGCAATCAGACTTCTGAAATTTTTAACAAGAAAAGTATGTACTTTGCCAACATGGGGAAATTTGCCTTTTCCCCACTGCAGTGCAATGCCAGAGTTGGTATATTAATTAAGGGGAGGGGTGGCGCAACCCCCCACATTGGGGGTGTGGGGTGTATACCCCCCCAACTGGGTGGGTTTGATGTACTGCAGTGTGTTTTTTCATTCAATGTTGGCCAAGTGCATAGTTTCCCTGTTAAAAAAGTTGGTAGTATGATCATTCAGTAAATTAACAGTTTGGTGTTGTTGTCTCAGTAAACTCAATTTCAGGTAAGTGGTCTTTCAATTATTAGAAGTTGATTCATATATATATATATATATATATATATATATATATATATATATATATATATATATATATATATATATATATATATATATATATATTTATATAGTTTGTCAGGAGAAATTAAAAAAATGTAGTATGAGTACTTGACCCATCATTATTACTAGTAATGCTAATAATATGTTTTGTTGTGAGGTATTTATTAATACTCTTATCTAGTATCACAGAAGAAGGATCATGTTGCCTGCTATTATAGATGCTCTTTCAGATTGGCTTTCAATGTATCCCTTGTGATTTAGGACCGTATATCAGTAGGGATGTGGTTCCTTGTGGCTAGTCCAAGATTTGCATATGCTCTTTCACCTATGATGGTTCCAAGGTACTGTCTTGAAATGGTAGTACCTTCTTCATTGGAGTTTCTGATGAAGACTGTTTTTATACATGTGTGCTCAAAATAAAGGTCAACCTGACTGGAAGTAGTAGCCATTTGAAGCTGTTTATGACATCACGGTGATAAATACTGATCTTAGCTAGTAAGAAAAAATGACATGTTGTTCTTGACTATTTGAAATTTGTGAGTGCTAGTAGCTGAGCATAGTGAAAGGAAAGGGATGCCATACTCCATTTTGGGTTGGAGGATGTTTCTTGCTATGGCTTTACTGGCAATTGGAGACAAAAATATGATAGCAGCGTTTTCTTTAAGATTTTGGTAATGATCGGTTCTGTATGGGAGATAAACGATACTGTGAGGGGTAGAACAATTGCCAGGTGTTTTTGTGAGGTAACATTTGGTATATTATTGTTACTACTGTGCCTTACTATAAGAGGTGGCTGCTTTTAGTGTTATTGTCATTAATGATGAGATGGTTATTGTTAGTTCAGTTATAGCAATGTAGGAATTAAGTTTGTGGTTTATTTTGGAAGCTAAGGCTATTGCTGTTGGAATCAAAAATAAAGATATTCATCTGCATAGAAAATTATAATCAGTTGTAGTAAACGTAGGATTCTGTTTATAAACAGTGAGGTTACTAAAGGTCCAGAGCCTTGTAAGACAACTATGTTAAGAGTACAAGCAGAGAATTATGATAATGAATGAAACATAGATGTCTGTTATAAAGATAGTTATGGATCCCACATTATTATTTCTGTGGATTTATAGTTGCATAAACATACCGACTTGTTCCTTGAAACTAAGATTCAGAAGTAACTTCACACTTATACTATGTTATGCATGCCTTTTATGTGTAGAACTGTTTTGTGCAGTCTTATTTATATTAATGGCAATCTAAAACTGACATGCAGGTGAGAACTAAAGGAAAGGGTTTAATTCACTGACAAATCCTCAGAAGAAGATGAAATAGTAAAAAGAGAAAATGTTACATTAATATGACAGGATTTAGATGGGGAGTGCTAGTGGTGTAACTTTATCATTCTTTTTGGGTTTGCTCCCATATCATTTTCTTTTGTATTTTTCAGTAACAGTTATCGGTTATGTTATTCCTTCCCCATATACATGCATTTTTCTCCTAGGCTATGCCATTTGATTTTATATAATGGGGAATATTTCCTGCTAAATTGGAGGGGTGTATTTAGGAACACAAAACATTTTAATGGTTATATGATCCAATGTATTTGCTTGTTAGTATCTCAATAAGATTTTTTGTGGGATCTATACTGACTATAAAAATGTAATGGACTGAATCAGAATAAAAAAAAAATTCTTAATTACATTTTTAGTATTTGAAAAGGATCATGTCTTTTATTGAAGTTTGTATAATATGTTTTATAAGCAATATTAATAAAAATTATGGATCAGAGAAATTAGAAAATAGAATTATGTATATATGGAAGAGATACCAAAGATCTGTATATTTATGAGTTTCATTCAGAAAAAAATGATTAGTTAAATTATATTACATATAAGGCAATATATAGAAAAGGTGTCAATACTTCAATTTTAATAAGAAGGCCTATACATTTGTTTTGAAGACTGCATGTCATTATATACATGGTGAGTCACTAAACAAAGTACTAAAATAAGATAACTTTGCAGTTCTACAAAGAAACTAACTTGCATAGATGTCCATACTGTTGTACTAAATATGATTCATTAAGCTAAACTAATTATTCACTAATGTAATAGTCTTTACTTGTAAAATTAACTGAAAATATATAGTGGCATTTATGCTATTCAGACAGAGTAATAAACATAAATAAACTGAAAGTACATAGTAATGTAACTAAACAGTGGTACCATGCAATTAACTGACTGGATTTGGTTAACTAAGTTTGTTGTGGAATGTTTCTTTGATTTGGCATTTTTTGAAAAGTGCTAAAATGGATTATTATTTAGTTGATTATATTACTGATGTGGTTATTGCAATTGTGTCCCTCTTCTGTAAAAGCAGGGCTGAGACCAACACGAATTATGACTACTCAACAAATAAAACTACCCTAGGCTAACAAATACTTTCCTATATCCTATGTTGTATTATAGGGCCTATCTTTTTTAGATCATCACTCCTGTGCCCAAGTTTGGATGAGGAAAAAAGTCAACACTATTTTCATTTCATGGCTGCAATCTTTTCGTACTTAATGAGATAGTTCTCTTTTACCTTCATTTAACCCTTTTGGATTTTCTCCCATTTTCCAAAAAAAGTCTTTTCAGGCATTTCATTTCTTTACTGGGACCAGAAAGCTAGTTTGGATCCAAGTGTGGTATTTAGGTTAGTTAGCATAGGTGATACATAAAGCATGGCTGTGAGTAAGAAGGTTGAGGCTAATGTTTGTTGTGCTGTATCTGTAAGGTACTGTTTGGCTCTATAGAGGGAGCCCAGTTTCTGATTGGTCTTTTTATGGTTTGTAAGATATGGTAGTCAAATCTGAGATTTTCATTAATGACAACTCCTTGGAGTTTATTTGTTTAACTATTTCTGTTTTTATGTTGTTTGCTGATATAATTAGGAAAGACTGTGTTTGATTGTTATATTATTTTGGGGTGAAGAACATCAATTTTATTTTGATAGGGTTAAGGAGCAGTCATGTGTTTTTTAGCCAGGTTACTATAGAGGTAAAAGAGGTTTGGGTAAATGAATGTAGTTTGCAAAGAGTTAGGGCAATAATGTTGAATCATTGGCCTATTGGATAATGTTTGCATGTTCTGTGGGATTATGTAGTTTATTTATAAAGATGTTAAAGAGGAGTGGGCTGAGGACTGAAACTTGAGAAATGAGAAATAATCCTGGTGCCATCTGACTGCTTGTTTTCTTTCAGACAGATAGCACAAGAATCCTGTGAGCAAGGGTGCCTGCAGGCAGGTGCTAGGGGGTGCACTTGCACCCCCCTGGAATCGATTAGCTGGGATTAGTCTTATTTTCATAAAAAAAAGTTTTTTTTTTTAAAAAGCGGGCGTTCCTCTTTAAGAGCGCCTTTTGCATCCAATCCCGTCCTGTCGCAGAGATGCAACAGGTGTTTGCGACCTGTTTCTGCATCAGGAATTTGAATTTCAGAGTGGACTACGGGCAAAGAGTATGCTGACATCATCGTATGGCATGAGCGGGAACTGAAACAGATGGTTTGAGAAACGGACAGTTTCTGCTGATGGTCTGATGGGTTTTCTTTTGTGAGGACTGACTGAAGACAGAGTGGAGTGGAAACAGTTGTGCTGCAGAATTGCTTTTGTTCTGGGAGGAGAAACAAACAGTTTCTGCTGATGAGTTTACTTTAGCTGAGAGGACTGACTGAAGATAGAGTGGAAACAGTTGTGCTGTGGAATCTGAACACTTCACTTTTCAGAGTGAGTAAGCTGGTGTGTGTGTGTGTGTGTGTGTGTGTGTGTGTGTGTGTGTGTGTGTGTGTGTGTGTGTGTGTGTGTGTGTGTGGGTGTTTCTGCACTTTCTTTAGTGAAATACACATGTATTATTTAGAAAATTATTTCTAACAACACAGACATTGACTTTGGTAGGACAGTGATTCTGGTTGGAAACCTTCCCTCTACTGTATATGGAAATGCAACTGTTATGTCATATTTTTCTGCTCATCATATCTGCACTCATGTTTAACTTTCTTAGGTACCCTACTAGGATGTGAATTAGGCAGTCAGAAAATGTTATTTTTTGTTTTTAATTCATTTTTCTCTAATTCAAAGATTTCTAATATTCTGACATTTTGCATCTTTAAATATCAGAAATAGTTTAATATATGCCTTTCCCTACATGTTAGTTGAGCATTATGTTTGCATGCTAGCAATGCACTTGCTGCCACTTACTTGAACAGGCAAGTGGTCAAACTCCACTCCCACTAATTCAATCTCTTGTAACTACTTAGTTCTCAGCACTACCCAATAAACCTCTTTATCCCTACTGAGACCCTAACTCTAACCCTAAATCCCCCTTACTGCTCTCTAACCAAAAAACTCCCTCTTGCTCCTTAACCCTAAGACCTCCCTCCCACTCCCTAACCATAAAACTCTCTTCCCAACAGGTGCCTTAAACGATACTCCCATCCACCCATTCCTTCACCACATCTGCTGAACTTATCTTGCTTAGACTGGAATAATGTGTCCATGTAAGCTGTGACAGCTGCATGCCTGAACCCACGTTCGAGTCTCAGAGCAAGTAGCAGCCTACGTGATCTACAAGATGCTTGAGTCCAAGGATTCAAGACGGTCAGTTTCAAGTGCATGGGGTTCACATGGATGTAGTAGACCCTTGTATTACTCGTGTTTTGATCGTAGTGTCTTTGTGCATCATCAATATTGCTAAGCATTTCCATTTTTATGTTAGTGAAGTATTATATCTCACTTAATTGGAAAAATAGGCACTTATTATCCTGGGAGGGGTTCAAGACTCTTGCTATTAAACGCCTTAAGGCTCATAGATACTTGTTTCACAATATTAACCAGAAACCTTATCTTAAAGAGTATTGGAGAGTGTTATTTGAACATATTTTGAACTGAATATGTGATTACTGTTTCACCCTCTTTGTAATTTTGAGCATTGTATAAGTGTATATAGTTATGACTGTAGTTATTTCTTGTATGTTTACTATGTTGTCATTTACTGTTAGTGTCTGTATAAAACAATAAAGAGAATTAAAAAAAAATATATATATAGATATATATATATATATATATATATATATATATATATATATATATATATATATTGCTAAGCATTCTCAGTATAGGATGGTATGAAGATTTTCTGAAACTGCATATTTCAAAAAGCGTGCTTCTCTTTGCCTCAAAACATGTGAGCTTTGTTTTACATATTGATACTTCAGGCACAGAGTTCTTGATGTAGAACTATGGTTCATATCTCTGAGCACCAGTTGCATCTCCATGATTTTTTTTGAACTACTCCGAGCTAATTATATCGCTTCAGCTACTGGCTGCTGGCAATGTTGATGGGTGTTTTTAGTATGCAAACTTTACTCCTGTTGTAAAGCTCATAGTCATAGCTGACATCTGATTTTCTGTCTTTATGGATTTGATAGATGTTAAGAACAGCTGTACATTTATAATGAAATGCTGCCTTCACTCAAGCTTTTATATACTTAGGGCATGCACTATCTGGAGCAGTGTTGTTTCACCTGTGCTTCTGATTTAATGAGAAACTGTTGTGAAGCAAAGATCAGAAAAATTACCCTCTCCACACCAAAAAAAAAAAAAGATGCATTACCCATATGTTAAAGGAAGTGTAGCAAGCAGCAATTATTTCCCAAAAAAATATTATTTTTAACAATTTAAATTAATTATAGAAACAAACTGGCACTGCTTCAACATACAGTGATCAGGTTCATGCATTACAGAACTTCAAATGCATTTATATAAAAACATACAGACACAAGTGTTTTCTTCCACATTCTGAAGACCAGCTTGCTGAAGTGAAGTCACTAAGCTCTGTTTTCATTCAGAAGAGTTTAACAAAAACAGAAACGGAGGGAGTGGTTGATTATAATAGACATTATGTGGATGGCTGCCAGTGGCTACTGACTTCTCAGGTAATTGTGTAGCTGGATACCTACTGCTGTTTGCTCCACAAACGGTTTTTCTTTTTTATTTAACTTTTTTCCCCCTTTAAACAAGTGCTTTTTCTTTTAACAAGCACACCACTCATGAAAACACAGCACACCAAGGCAAGGTGCATTGGGACAGTTGCAGCTGCTTGTTTCATTTTTTGGGGCAGGTATTTTTCCTTACCTTTCTCAGTAGGCTTACTTGGTTAACAAATAAAAAAATAATGTATAAAATGTGTTCCTTTTTGGGACTGTCCATTATTTTTGGCTTAGCCTAGATTTCTTGAATAAAAAAGGTGAAAATGTTTTGACTGTTCCTTTTAAAACAGGCTATAATTACTTATAGAACCCCAACATTCAAAGTTGTAGACCCTGCCTTTTTCCAGACTGGTAACATTTTTCATTGCGTGTATAATGCAGGTAGGAGCCGAAAATTTACTGAATTATTTTTGATTAATAAGAGCTTATTTTATATGTCAGGGTGCAGGGGGGTGACTGCTGCTTTGCTGCATATGATACAGAGCTCTTGTCATTTTAAGTACTGATTTTTTTCACAGTAAGCTGTAAGCTATTAGACAGACCTACCCACGCCTGCAGAGTATCTCACAAAGGTTACTGTAGCCAACATACCTATGGCTTACACTACTGTGATTCTGTATTTATATATTGTGTGTGGAGGTAGACTGTTATCATGGAAATGTTCTGAATGGGGCAGTTTTGTCATTATTGGTGCATGCATTTTGCTTCATTGCCTACTTGAAAAATGTTCAAACAATAAATTTAAAATGCAGTTGTATGTGGAAGTAGACCTTTATGATGGAAATGTTCTGAATAGGGCAGTTTTGTCATTATTGGTTAATGCATTTTTGTTTCATTGCCTACTGGAAAAATGTTTAAACAATAAATTTAAAATGTGCTCTAACTTAAGTCTAACAAGTGTGCTGTATTATACAAGGAATATAATTTAATACAATCAGGAAGGTGAATCAAAGAATGCATACATGTATGCATGGCCCTAAAAATGTGTTTGAAAACAGCCCAGAGGAAAGTGTGAAAGGCTCAAAATCTTGGGCAAATTTTAAGCTTTACTCTTGTTACCAAAGCAATGGATGAAGGTAAAACAGTTCACACCACATTACCTTGACCTGGCCAAGCCTTTTGACACAATCCCCTACTCAGGTGTAGTACAAAAGATGAATAATGTAGGAGCAAACACTTGCATCACCAGCTGCATTGCCAAATTGGCTCACAGGATGCAGGAGATCAAAACAGGGGAAGAGACCAGTTAGCAATGGAGTCCCACAGGGTTCGGTGCTGAGACTTTTTCTGTTTGGCATATACATCTCAAAAGTAAAAGGAAATACCATAGAGCTTTGGCCAGCTAAGTCTGAGATGACTACAAGCTAGGAGAAGTTATTGAATCCCCACATGACTTAACCATCATGCAGGAAGGTTTGTCCCAAATAATAGCCAGTGTCAAAATCATGACAATGCTCTCTGAGAACTGATCCAATTGTTTGGCATTTGGGAACTTGTGTGTACAGTGACCTAACTTTTAACCAACATGTGCCCGGCATCTTAAGAAAGCCTTTCTATATTGCACAGCTTATAAACAAATTGATTGTGACTAGATCTAGATATGTTGTTGTCCCCCTTTACAAAGCTCTGATTATGTCAATCATTTTGTATAATGCCCACTTTGGCATGTATCTGTCCAGCCCCGTGCAACAACTGGAATACCTTCAGAGATACCTTACTAAAAGGATACAAGTATTAAACAATAGGTCTTGCATGGACCACCTCAAAGATTTATTATTATACTCAGTATCCTACAGAGTGCTTAGTGGTGACATGTCTGGCATACAAAGCATCCTCCGACATGAACATCAGCAAGTCAAATGACATCAGAAATACTCAGTCCAGGTATCGAAACTGAATGTTGTGGAGAGATGGATATATATCACAGAGGCTACCACTATTCCTGAACAGACTATCCATAAAAATAAAGCAAAGCTCATCCATCCATATTCAAATGCAACTTGGATTTAAGGATGGGTAATAGAAAATGTACTCCAGGATTTTCCGTCATGCCATTAATGGATAGAGGCAGTTCCTAAATGCTGCATCCCTTATATGGCCCCCTAAATTATCTATGGTATGATCACAGTTGTTCTCACTAGGGCTAATATACAATTATCAGCCATGGGGATAGCTAAGACCAATCAGAAAATGTTAATTCAAGCACCAAAAGGGAATTGGCTAAGCTTAAAATGCCCTCCAAGTGAATCTATGTTGTGGTAGCAAATAGTTATAAAAAATTACCCTTTTTAGTTCACTAACTGCCCCTGTCACCCTCCACCCCCCCCCAGTCTTTAACAGCTTCCAGTGCCTATGGTGTATGTGTGTGTGTTTGTGTTTATAAGGTGTGTGTGTGTGTGTGTGTGTGTGTGTGTGTGTGTGTGTGTGTGTGTGTGTGTGTGTGTGTGTGTGTGTGTGTGTGTGTGTGTGTGTGTGTGTGTGTGTGTGTGTGTGTGTGTGTGTGTGTGAGAGAGAGAGAGCGTGAAATGCTCAGTTAGTGGATGGAATTTATGTTCAAGTGCATTTTCAAGGAATTGTGAGCATCAAGGGAAGAGAAGTTTACTGCTGCTCATGCAAAGTATGCTTAAAATGTGCAACTGTTTTGTTTAACAAACGGTATCACTATTGTGATATAGAATTTTAAAGCAGTGTTAGTAGCAGGTAGAAAACCTGCATCTTGATGCAGAGAGCTGTAAGTTCTACTCCCACAGCATGTAGATTTGTATTTGAAGGGTGTGTGGTGCTGCAGTCCTGAGTATATCCTCCTTTGGATGAGATGCCTAGTAACTAATACCTGTTTTTCAGCTTGCCACCCATTCCCTATTGCAATATACTAGCTTACCATGTTTTTAAATTTAACATAGGCAATTTATTCTTCAATGGCAGCAGACACTGAATTTGTAGATGAAACACTGAAATATAAAGTTGTTTTCAAGCAACAACCTTGTCATTAGTTTCAGATCTCTTTAATGTGGAATTATTCAGATGACTTTTACTTCTGCAGAGATTGTGCATATTGACTGATATTGGTGGATTGCAATGACAGAATTTTGAGTAGCCTTTTATTGTTGAAAAGTTCTGAACTGGGCAGTTTGTCATTTTGGTTCATGTATTTTGTTTCATTGCTTATTGGAAAAATGTTCAAAACTATAAATTAAAAACTAACAAGTGGTGTGACTTTATACAAGGGATATAATTTGATTATTATATATTATAATTAATACATTCAGGAAGGTGAATCAAAGAACTTTTGCATGGTCCTAAAAATGTTTGCAAGGGGCCTATGATTTGAAAACAGCCCAACAGTAAACTTAACCCGCCACTGGTCAGATGCATTTTCTTTGTATGTTTCAAAGGTAGAGGAGTTTTAATGCCAAGTCTGTTTTCATTGTAAGACTACCACTTTGTTTACCAAATGCCTGTCAGTGTTTGTGCTATAAAATTTGCAATAAAAGTTGTAAATTAAATCAAAATATCTGTAATAATTTTAGAAGTAAAGCATACAATGGTATGCACACTGAGTTTTGAACAGTGTTTGTGGCAACTGTGGAGAAATGGCCAAGAAATAGGAGACTGGAATGGCTGTGTGAGTGGGGCATGGGCGGGGCTAAGTGGGAGGAGTCTGGGTTTTCACCCCCCCCCTGTAAAAAATCCCTTGCCTGTAAGGGATCATTGAGCAAGTCCTACAGAAGTAAGTTCAGAGAGTAAATGCTAGTGTGATACTATGTCTAATGCTTTAGATAACTTTATAAAACATTGTTAATACACATTTACCATTATTTCTAAGTTGATTTATATTGTTGGTAAAATGCAGAAAAGAAATGATTATATTGTGATGGGGTCTGAATCCATGCTGTGTTTTGGAAAGAAAGTATTGGAGCTGAGATATTATATAAATTCTATGGTAACCAACATTATATCAGTTTGGTAACATTTCTCAGTTATTTTGGATAAAAAGTACCATAAATCCACTAGTAAATGTTTGTTTAGAAGTAGCACAAATTTTAGTTTTCTGTTCACATAAACTGTCAAGGGATATGTTTTTAGACCTGGCAGCTGCTAATGTGGGGCTGTAATTCCACATTCAGAAAAGTAAAAGAAAGTAAGTGGTGAGAACTTACAAAAGAAGGTCGGCACTTATACGTGGAGGATGTGCAAGGAATGCAAGTCCATGGCAAAACGAGCAGAATTGCAGCTCACCACTATACAGATCCCTATTAAGACTGATAGATGTTTTAATTGTTCTTCCAAGGTGGTGGTATACTTGGGCTTTCTGTCAATTTTGTTCCTCTTATATGTTGGGAAGACTGCGAGACATCTAAAAAGAAGGGTTTATGAACATTACTATTAACTATCAAAGCATAGTGAAACAAATGCAGTATATAAACACTTGAAAGAATATGAAAAAGACTGTTTTCTGTTTTGGGAGTTGGAGCAAGTTGAACCTAATCCCAGGGGTTGGCATGGGAAACATTGCTGGAATACCGAGAACTACTATGGCGACTGCATTTGAACACAGGGACACCAATGGGGCTTAATGGGCAACTCTCACTGAGCCCTGTCTTAAAAATGAGAGCAGCCATGTTATAAAGATTGACATTTCAAAACCTTGAATATTAGATCAGTAAACATTTGTTGAGCAAATTATTAAAGACTGATGTAGATACAAAGAGGTTTTAATTGTGGATTTGTTTAGAACTGTATGGAAATATGTAGTAATATTGTGGAATGCTTAATATAAAAAAATTGATTTTATATTTTATGTTTTAAGTGTATGAAAAAAACTTGGTTTTAATAATTTTTATGAAGCAGGAAGTGGTGTGTAGTAATTGTACAATAGAATTTCATGAAATGGTGAACAGTTGTTATAAATTTAGTCAAGAACAAGTGGTTTTATTCTGAAGAAGTATTTTAACAGATAAAAGTGCTTAATAAAACAAACTGTTTGGTCTGTATCTGTGTCTATATTATTTCCAAAGTGTATTTCTCTGTGTTAAGCCATTATCAAGGTGTTGGACTGGTAGAAAGTTGTTATTTTTCCTTATTATATTTTCATATTTTACATTCAGTTTGTTTTTGTGCTATTGCCATTATTACATATGTTGTGACGAGCAGTTCATTTACTCAAGAGCCTTAAATTATAGTATAATTGACCTTAAATTACCTAATACAGTATAATATGTACCTTATTTATTGAATATGTTTTCTTCCCTCATTAATATGTAGACCTGCTGCCTATGGGGTCTGATCTCATGTATAGAAGACAACCTTTTGTGTTAAGTTGAAGTTTTAATTTATTTACTTACTTATTTTCTATAAATTAATGCCAACTATTTTGATGAGTGTATCTATGTAATTCAAAAATATTGATAATAATATAGAAAGGAAGAGTATGAATGAGGCACTGGCCAGCAGCAAATTACCAATACCAAAAATAAAGAGAAATAAAACTTGTTGAAAATATTAGCATATATTGTAAAACTGTTGCTCTTGTCTGGAATTTCTTTGAAATATAAAAAATGAAATTAAATTAAGATACTATATAAATTTGATGTGAGGATTCCTTCTGACAAAATCTGCCTAGCTGGAGGTGAAAACATCACATTTTGTTTAAAAAAACTTGATTTTTATTTCTCTCCAACATTTTCAGAAATCTCGAAGTTAGATAATGTTGGTTCCCATGGTCACTGCTTAATTTCTAAAGACCTGGATATTTGCAAATGACAGATTTAGTTTTGTAGCATGTTTTGAATAAACAAACCATCTTTCAAGAATCAAGATTGTGATAGAAATGAAAACATATTGCATCATATTACATGCATGGATCAAGTCTTTGTGGTGAAGAAAAGCAGCCAGAGTGCTGTTTCTCAAGATAACAATATACAAAAAGAAACCCAAAAAAAGAGTCAAACGTAATATTGTAATGTATGACTTGTTTACTGGTGCAGCCACGTATTTAAATCAATGTGGTAAATGTAAGTGTTTCTGAATTCCTCTTAAGTGCTTGTTTTACTAATTAAAAGAACTAATGAAAATGGATTGAATTTACCCAAAGGATTAGAATTAATTCTTTATTACCCATGGTTGTTCTCAATAAATCATTACAGAAAAGAAAAGGTTCCGTCAGCTATGTATGTCCGACAGCAGATTACTTGAAACACCTTCACATTAATTAAGCCCAAAAATTAGCACGCATTTCTTTTTTGTTGTACTTTGCTAACGCGTTTTTTTTCACTTAATTATAATAGCATTACTTAATCTTAAGGAAACTGTACAGAAGTGTTCGTCTTCAAAGAATTTCTTGGAGAAATTTTGAAATATGCTCACAGCATTTGCCCTGTTTATTTTCTCATCTACTGTCTTGTTCTGCTCCTCCATCTTTCAGCTCTATAGCATTAGATTAGTGGACTGCTGTTTGCTAAAAGTTGGTTCACATCTCCAAAACAAGAACATTTATTACTAGAGTTCGTAATATTATCCACCCTATTTTTTTCCTGAGGATCAAACATAATGTATTATAGTAGCAGTCATTTCTATATGCAAAAGATAGAGAATGCAGCACAGATTTTTTTCTTAGATTCATAATTCAGAGATTTTTATTGGAAATTGAGGAGGAGCCAAGGCAAGCTTTGTTATTGAAACTGAGAAGGGTGAATACAGCAGAGCTCTACATGTCTTCTGTCAAAGCCATGTGTGTCTAACATAGTGTGAAATTAGCTGTCAGTTTCACTTTGCTGAGTTTCTTCTTCTAAAGAAGAATCACTGTTCCATTACAGAGACCCTGAATTTAATGGAATCTCTAGTTCTTCAACTAGAACAGGGACTACGTATCATTATATATTACTATAATCTAACCTAGATGAACAAATGCCTTTGTAACCATACTCAAAACTGGTTTCAATTCTATGCATGCGTGTTCAACTTTGTTTTGTTATCTGTGCATAGACAGCTTTGGTTTTGTGACTACAAATATACTACTGCCTTCTCAATATATGAGATTTCTCTACATTGATATATGCAGTTTGTTTTTGAAATGTACATGCATCATATATGACAGGTATCCAGAAAGGTTTTTAATAAGTACAGCAGTAAATTAGTGACATGCTAGAGAGACTTGTTTTGTTTTACTTGACAAAGGATACTGCATGTGTCTGTTGTTTATGTGACCTTTTCATTTTCATGCCACTTGCGTTGGTAGTCAGGAAGGTAGTAAGGCCTATGGCAACAAGAAGAGGGTTAGAGCGAATCAAGATATATTTTTTCAAAATATTTTATGACAAAAATAAGAGTGTATATTGATGGTTATGAAAAGTAAACTAACAAAAGTTGTATTAATCCTATAAGCAAAAACATGGAGAAGTCAAATGGTAACAAATATAAAAGGATCAACACAACCAGTAAAAAGAAGAGAAAGGCCTGGATTCATAAACACGCAGGCACAACTGTACCCAATCTGTAACTATTTATCCTATTTGAGCAGCAAGGCTCAGACCTCATTAATGAAGAAAGGGGGAAATAAATGAGAGAAGGTAAGATAATTACATATCCCCTTTCTGGTTGTAACCAGAACTGCTGTAACACTATGTAATAATGATGTGTGGCTGCAAGGAAAGACAAAGAAAAACAGGCTACGTCAATTGTGTATGCACATCCAAAAAGCCATATACAGTCATGCAAGCTAAGTAGTAACAAGGATAATTCATGGGGAAGCCTTAAATGACCATTATACAGGTATGCTGATATAATTCTTGCCCAAGATGAGGGGTGGGAATGAGACTATAAGAAAGCATTGAAAATGCAGAAGTAAGCAGATGGTAGAATGTAAATCTAAAGACTGAACAGGATGGAGGTGGGGAAAGTGGGGGTAACACTTATTTGTGAGTCATGTTTCCATTTCACAAACATATACATGCACACACACACGCGCACACACACACACACACACACACACACACACAAAAAAAAAAAATATATATATATATATATATATATATATATATAAAATGAGAAAGTAGGTTAAATAAAGAAGTATGTGATTGAAGAAAGGGTTAGACAACATAGCTGAAATGCACAAAACAGCTTACAAGTTAAGCAAGACTGATAAGGAAGTGCTGACACAATGATGGAGGGGAACGCAACAGAGAAGCAGACAGACACACATAGGAAAGATAATAGTGAAGAGGACTGGACAATAAACAGGTTCTGGCATAGACACAAAATGGAGGGTAACACCAGGCTGGGGGACAAGAATGGGTTGCACATCTGCCATCCCTGTCAGCTGTCAAGATGTCATTATTATCAGCCATGTAGAGAACATACAGCAAGCAGGTTATGGTTGAAGACCTCATAGTAATCCTCTATATTATGCACCTATTAAAGCTGTGGTGGTTGGGTCTTTCACTGCAACAGACACAGCAGCCTCCAGGAAATAGTATAAACAGTGATTTCACAGCTTTAAAAGCCACAATACACTTCATGATATCATTAAATAAAAGTGAAGCAAGTTGAAATGTATTTAAATCTGTTTGCTGTTTGTATGGCAGTGCTGTGTGTGCTGATATGGAGAACACGTTAAAAGGAGGCTTACGATAACAAAGATCCAGTCATTATTGTCTACATTATGCATCAATTAAATCTATTTCTATGACCTAAAAACTTTAGTGAAAAATACAGGAACACTTAGAGTTTCGTAGCTTTAAAGTTGTAAACCACTTACTCCTAAGACCCAGAGATTGGTCATTACAAAAGTGCAGTGGGAAGCAGAAATACCTTTTAAACATATTCAACACTTTCTTAAGCCCCACACACACACACACAAAGGCTGAAGGAGGTGCTGAATACATTTTGAAATGCCTTGCTGTCCATGTTGTTCTATGTCAGTCTCTGACTGCAGTTAATGTTTCCCAGGCTTCAGAGCATAATTACAATACTCCATGCAGCTGTTACAATTGTGTTATGCAGTGGAGACTAACCAGTGGGCAACTGGATTGTCTTTCTGCAGATTTCAGAACATATATATGTTTTTATGTACTACACATATTTACATTAAATACAAACGATCAGAACAGGCTGCATGGAAGTTATAGCAGTTCTTATTCAGTGCAATATGCCTGTCAGATGCAAATACTGCAGAAACTAAATTAAATATACCTTTTATTTATCAAGTTAGCATAAAAAAATTCAAAAATCACAAATATGTGTGGCCATTATTCAATATCAAAAAACATATTTTAGTGTGTCAAAAAGCTAGATCTATCAGAAGCACCTATTAAGGCTTTTAGCCGATGCATTTTATAAATCAGTCATCTCTGTTTTGACAGAACTAATACAACTGAAACAGCCATTTATTTTTAATTAGATTGCCAAGTAAGTTATTTGCCCAGTGTGAAAATTTAACATCAATTAAAATCAATTACATTACTTTCATGAAGCTGCCTAAATCATGCTTTAAATTTCTATTATGCATTTTTAAAAATGTTAATCATTTTCATTAAAAGAAAAAGAAGTCATGCTTATTAATATAACTAAAAAAATCTAACTAAGCTGTGTATTCCTTATTGTTCATACATGGTGGCTGCAAGCTAATTTTTCTCTTGGCATAGGAGTCAAAATGATTCTAGTAAATTACTGACTCATGATAAAATTGTAATCCTAAGATAAGAAAACGTGATAGCATAGGAAGTATCTTTGCTAATGTTGTTAGAAAAAAAAAGTAATACATCTGTCTGCCTCTTTAATGCTGCTTAGCATACACACTGCTGTCTGTACATGTCTGTGTCTTTTCATTTGTATTTGTGGATTGTTGCACTTAATGCAATGCTATAAATAAAGATTACCTGAGACATGTAGGAGTTAACAGCACTGGCTTACTCACACTACTTTTGGAGACATGTTTAGTTTGTAAAACGAAAAGTGACTGATTAATAGCTGTTAAAATATGTAGACATAACATAGAGAATTATGACTGGATCGCTGATCATAACCTGTTTATTTTGTGTTTGAGACATGGATAACATGAATTTCTTGGCATGCATGTCAAGCACACATAGTTATGATCAGTGACATGATTATAATTCTTTGTACTGCATGGAGCTTTATCTACTCCATGTACTACTGGCTAAAGAATAAAAAGGGGAAAAATGATAACTGTTTTGATGGCTTTCAAAGCTGCAATGCACTTGGGGGTGCTGTCAGAAAGGTTGTGTAATGCTTTCCATGTTTACACTCAACTTTCCTAGCTACCAACAGTCCAGATTTTCTCAGAATGCCCAGATTCTTACCTCATAAAATCTGTGGTTGACAAATCTTGGAGAAATGAAGCCTCTGAATAGTGACATACATTTGAGTTTCAGTGTTTCAAAGTTTGTACCTTTTAGGAAAAAAAAAAAAACTTCCATTGACCACATTCAGTTATTCGAGCTACCTTATAACTTTGTAAGAGGAAGGATATGTTATCACTTTGGACAGCAGTACTGCTACTGTCATTTACTGTTTGGCATTTGGAGATTTGACTGCCTAGTGCTAGACCCGACCTTAACAACTTAAGCAGAAGGTGCTTCACAGTTGTTAAGGTCAGGTCTTGTATCACTTTAACACTTAACTGATTTATCTTTTTCCACATTTTGGAGCTTAATCACTGCAATCATTGCACTACAAGAGTTTAATTGACATTGGATGGTTAGTTTGACAGTGGTCTGTGTACTGTTACAAATAACTGTTTTAGCCAGCAGTAGTAATAATATTTATTCCCATGAAAATATCCATTGAACATTTAGATGCTCCGGCTTCCTTATGTTTAGCAATGGCCTTGATTAGTCATAGATTATTCTTTTATTGGTAGACTAGACTACTAATTTGCCTGTTATCCACTATAACAAGTGAAAGTGGGAATTCTATGGTATTGGCCCTCTCAATTGCAAAATGTTGTTAAAGGAATGTTCCTTTTATCCTCCATAGGTATTCAGTGAGCAGGATGTTCCACAATAAGCTAAGAAATCTACAAAACGTTTCTACAGTATGCCTTATTTGGTGCACCAGCTGCATCAGCCAAACAAATTAGAAAACTCCAAGGAGAACAAAATACATTCTGCATGTATATTTCAGGACCCTAAAAACAGTATCACGATATTTAAACAAAACTAGAAAATGAAAATGTGTAGCCCTAAATTTCAGTTTTCTGCTGTGGTCTACAATCAGATATACCTTATAGAATGTAAGTACTTGCAAAGGCTAAGGAAGCTAAAAAAAGTAAAACATCAATAATCTAAATATACTACAACAACCAATATTGTATCCTTCTAGAGTACTATTGATTCAGGGACCCCAAATCGCGCTTCCAGAAAAGTAAAAGTTACTGTGTTTATAACCAGCCTGTACTTAGGAATAGAAAAATCATTAAACAAAAGCCTAGTGTGAATATACAGGGAATGTTTGTTAAATCACTGGCTCACCAAGCCATTTTGAGGCTAAGGTGAATATAATGTTTGTGGATGAATCTATAGCCAGCGCATTCACTCTGTATGCTAGAATATTAAGAGCCTTGTTCTTAAATAATAATAATAATAATAATAATAATAATAATAATCATAATAATAATAGTTAATCCTGATTTTTTTAATTTGTACTGTTCTTGTTACTTTTTTATTTTCACACTACTTAGGGCTGGAATTCATAAGAAAGTACAGCACTAATATTTGAAGAGTTTGCTGGGCAGAGTCACACAGCTAATCAAATATGTATTAAGAACTGCATATTGATGATAATTCAAGTAAAGATTTGAATAAGTGCAGAGAGGCATAGCAAAAATGGGATAAGCAGGATTAGACACCTCTGCAGTAGGAGGAGTGATACATTAATGTGCATGACTGACATGACGACAGGCTTATCAGTGAAGCAGGGCTAAATTATGCAAGTTCACTTGTGCAATGTAGCATCACATGCTACAGGTCCTGTCCATCTGACACAAAACAGGCAACACAGTTGACAACAAATACAGCAGCATGGGTTGTGCCCTGCAAAGTGTCAGCCCTGCTTACCAACCAAATAGGGAGGAAATGCTGTAGATAGGAACATAAAATCTGGGAGAACTGCAAGTTAAGGGAAACAACAAAAGAATAACCATAAGGTATGAAAGGCAGAACAGAAGAAAGGGCACTTTTGGGGGGAAAATGCCACTTTTATAAGTGATACAAAAGAAAAGTAACCAGTGAGGGATGAATGCAGATGTTATAGAGGGAGAAGGAAAGATAAGGAGGGCAGACAGATAAATGCAAAGCAAAGGCACAGACATACAGTATATACACAAAGGGTGGGGAGCACTGTAGGTGGCCCTTACATACCAAGACTAAACAGACAGGGATAGGAATAGCTGAACAAAGAACAAGGAAAGCGGAGTGAGATATATGAGAGGAATAATGCCCAGATGGAGATGTGATACTTGCATGGCCATGCTGACCCAGAGGCAGCTGACTATGGCATAGCTCACCTGGTAGTTAATGTTGTAGTCTGGTAGTGTCCTTGTGGCTTAGTGGCACTGCTCTGCCAATGATGAGACTCTACCAGTCATGGCTTCTGACCCCACCTATTACCAATACAAACCTTACTCAGTTTCATCAATCTAGTTAAACAGAATAGAAATTCTGATAACCTTATATCCACAGTCATCCTAGGCTTAGCAAAGGTCTTCATTTCTGTCATTTAGCAAAAACTGCTACTCAAACTTTATCAATAGGCTTCCCTGACTCCACTCTCCTCTGGTTTCACAGCTACTTGAAAGACAGGCAAGAGACTGTTAAATGACACAATGATTATACCGCCTTCTTATCCACATCCCTTGGTGTGCTTCAAGAGTCAGTCTTAGACCCCTTACTGCTCAACCCTTTGAATGATGAGTTATATTCTGCAGCCAAGCCTGCTACAATACTCCAGTATGCTGATGACTCTACAGTTATACAAACTGTTAAACTTTAATGACTCTACAGCTATACAAACTGTTAAACTTTAATGACTCTACAGCTATACAAACTGTTAAACTTTAATGACTCTACAGTTATACAAACTGTTAAACTTTAATGACTCTACAGCTATACAAACTGTTAAACTTTAATGACTCTACAGCTATACAAACTGTTAAACTGTACTCTCCAGCAACTTACACAACAATCTTACTCTTTGATTGAAACCTGGCTGTAAAACTCCCAACTCATTCTCAGTAACAAGAAAAAAAGTTATGTTTTTCACACCAAGACTGTACATCATCCAGACTATTCTGTATATCCTCTAAGGACAATACAAAAAATGGAACCGGTATCTCAACCCAAACTACTATGAGTTATTATATATAACCAACTGAAATTCAGCCATCACATACTGCAAGTGGTCACATACAGCCAGGATATACGTTGAAGCACTCCTTCACTCATACACCAAGCCTTGAAGCACTTGTTCACTCATATACCCCACGCCTTGAAGCACTCCTTCACTCATACAACAAGTCTTGAAGCACTTGTTCACTCATATACCCCACGCCTTGAAGCACTCCTTCACTCATACACCAAGTCTTGAAGCACTTGTACACTCATATACCCCACGCCTTGAAGCACTCCTTCACTCATACACCAAGCCTTGAAGCACTTGTTCACTCATATGCCCCACGCCTTGAAGCACTCCTTCACTCATACACCAAGCCTTGAGGCACTTGTTCACTCATATGCCTCACGCCTTGAAGCACTCCTTCACTCATACACCAAGCCTTGAGACACTTGTTCACTCATATACCCCATGCCTTGAAGCACTCATTCACTCATACACCCCAATCCTTGAAGCAGTTGCTCACTTACACACACTAAGCCTTGAAACACTCATTCACTCATGCACCTCTAAGAGAAATCTACATTCTGGGGGCACACTACTACTTAAGATATCCAAATCGAAAAAAGCACCAGGTGACAGTCTATACTCTAATTATGTCAATAGGAAGTGGAACTCTCTAGTACCCTAATTAAGTCATACTGAAAACCTAAACCCTTTCAAAACTGAACATAAGCAACATTTCATACAAACTTGATTCTGCTCTTGTATAACTCCTGGCTATGAATATATACCACAGGTCTGACACACTTCACAATGCATCATATTCTATGCAATATCAAATTATGTCTTCCAATCTGAATATTATGCAATAATTTTATTTCTGCATATCCTATGTTTTTCTGATTTTGAATATATTCTTTTTATATTACTATTTGTTTTGTTATTATACATACATCTGAACATCCTATATAGTGCTGTGCAGTGGTTCTAGCAATAACTGAGCTGTACTTGGTAATGTAGTCAACATTACTTACTGGAGAGTTTCTCCGTGGGCTTCCACTCTAAAGGGACTTCTGCCCAGTCAAACTTTCCATGTGAACAAATGGAAAAATAAATAAATGAATTAAATAAATAATTGCAGGTGACCACAGCCTCACTTGTTCCTGCTCTTGCACACCAGCAGAGGGATGGAAACCATGGGGACAGATTATTACACATATATGCTGCAAACATAATCACAGCTATACAGTGGTTGGACACAAATGACTTACACAGCTGCAGTGTCAGTGGTGCTACAGGTATCACACCTGCCTTTGGTACAGAAGGTGGTGGGTTCTATTACCACACTAGGTAGATGCTAACACTGCAGTGCAGGATAATGAGGGTTTTGTGCTCCTCAGTGTACCATCCTTTAGATGAGATTTTAAACAGAGGTCCCATGTGTCTGTGTTGATGGTAGCTTAAGTGGGTATAAAAGATCCAGTGGAACTTACAGTATCTAAATGAGTAGGGGAAGTTCCCTCTTGGCATAACCAAGTTTCCCCAGTTAATATAAATACCACCTTAGGTCTTCCCTGAAAATAAACTACTGCCTTAGTGGTACTAACTCAGCCAACAAAAGACAAATAAATACATAACTTGTTGCTAGCAGTGGCGCACTACATAACTTGTTGCTAGCAGTGACGCACTACATAACTTGTTGCTAGCAGTGACGCACTCAGTTTATGCAGCAACCACCATGCTTGTACTCCTCCACTGGTAAATGAAGTGTGTAATCTTAAATGCACACGTACAATGGTTACATTACTATGACAGTAGAAGACAATGATGCTGAAAAAATGTTGCACTAAAAGTCAGTGTCCCACTACTGGACCTCTTACTCCCACTGCTGAAGCAGGGTAGTGTGATGTTGCTTCAGGTCCTTTTATCTACAGCAGCACTGCTCTTATGAATGTATGATGCCAGTGACATCATTCACTATTCCAGTCACACTAGACAGGCATCGTCTTGTGGGACACTCTTTAAAGTTCATCTGCAGGAATAACGAGAATATCATGCTATTCGTGGTAGAACAACCTGGAGCTCTCTATTCCCCAGTGACTGCAGTAGCCATGACTACTCAATCAGGCCCGCACGGGGAGCAAAGTAGTGTCTATGTGGACATGGATGCATATTTATGACTCATATGTCATGCAACATAGCGGTGCACCATGGTGATAGGAGATGAAGTTAGCCTTGTGCTATGACACTGCACCCTTACAGATCCACTGCTGAACCCATGCCACATGCACAAGGATTCAGGTCACAAGCTTTCTGTTGACTATAACTTATACATATTGCACCATTATGCAAGCCTAGTGCATTCTATAATGGCAGTGATTCACAGACTGTGCGACTAACTGGCTTTATTAGCATAACTGCTACACTACCTGTTCTTGTTAGCTCAATATAAAATATCAGCAACATTTTGTGCAACACTCCTTACAACCGTGACACTTGTAAGTAAAAGAATTACAAGGAAGCCTTTGATCACATATCAGAGAGTAATGGAATGTGTCCTGTTTGGTAAAACAACAATAAAGCCTGTGGTAGCTTTCAATGACAGTAAGGCAGATATAGTGGTGCTTGTGTAACTAGCATGGCACTATACCATCTGTCAGTGTCTTCTGGTGGGTCAAATCAAGGAAACTAGAAAACCATGGAAGAAGCCTGATGCAAGGAGTGTGAGGCTCTATAACCAGATGTTTAATTGTGTCTATACTATGTAAAAGGTGGGAAATGTGCATATTGCTAACTACAGCTGATAAACCATGACAAAAATAAATAAATGGGGGTTGGCTGTGCTTGGCATTAACTACAACTGATAACCAGGTTCATGAAAGGTGGGGGAAGGGCAATAGCCATAGTTATGTGCATCTCACAGAATAACACACACCAACTGGCTAACATATTTTGCCCAGAGGGGTTCAGCTACTGGCATGGCCACCCAGATAAGGAAATACCTTGAAAAGTTCACTTGCCAGGAGAATAAAGTGCTAGTGCAGGTCTTTCTCACAAATGGCACCATCCTGGGCAAAGTTACCATACATGAGCATCACTGGAGTAAGATCTAGCAGGCACTGATGCAGGATGTACAATCTTTTTAACCTCTTTGTGCTAGAAATCTGCACAAACCCTAAAATAATTTGGGAAAACAGGAAAAAATCCAAAAACAGGGACATATTTTAAATCTGCTCTTATAAACTTAGAAAGTTGCTGTGTTGGGGATATTTATGTATCTCTCTCTATATATATCTATATATCTATATACATACATACATATATATATATATATATATATATATATATATATATATATATATATATATATATATATATATATATATATATATATATATATATATATATATATATATATATATATATATAGATAAATATAAATATATCAATACAGTAAAATGCATGATCCCCAATTGCTTAAAGTTACATACTTGTGACAGCAATTTCAATCCTGAAGAGAATATCATCTTCACAGATGCTCATCATTAAGTGCTGCATCACTGTTAGGTGTGGGACAAACTATACAGGCAGTACACAATAAGTGCAGTCATCAAACCCTTATACAAAAATCATTCTACATTTCACAGGTCACCTTCACCACATCTTGACATGTATCTTCACAGGGTCAGCACCAGAAGCAGTCATACCCTGTGCTTCAGCACAGCAGTCTGATGTTGACAGCAGAATAGCTGTCATTAATGGCATCATAACTTCATAATCATGACACAGTCTGAGGACAGTGGCACACAACTGCAAATTGTACAGGCAGAGCTCTCTACTCCACAGCATGCCACTAACTCAGTAGGCAGTGACATAGTTTGACATACTCACCAAAGTGAGGAAATGACATTAAAGGAGAGGGCAGAAAACCACATAGTTCATCACGTGTTTCATGTGTACATCTTGAACCCCTTGATGAAGAATGTACCCATTTGGAGGTAGCAGTATCCACTGTCACATCTTAACAGGGAGAAGTCAGTTGAATGCTTATTACACTGTTAGCTGCAAAGATGCATTGGGTTTTGGCTGCCCAGCACCAGATGTACAGTGACATAGTTCAGTCACAGACTAATGTCATTAAGAGTCAGGCAGAGTTAATTAGAGTACTGCAGGGTATACACGAGGAATTTCATTAGTATACAGGAATGGTGGAGGTAATGCCTAATGCCATGGTGATTCCCATAAGTAGTATGACTGCACACTCAGCATCCAGGTTAGTCTCCGTCCACATATTGTAAAGACTTATCAGACACACTGTGAAAACAAGGCTGAAAATGACAAACCACATGAGTGCCGTCCCAAATTAAACAGGTCATACAACAAAAGGAAAAAATATGGCAAAGATCAGGAAGGGTAATTCACACAAAGATAGAAACTCTCTCATCAAAATAAATATGCGACTAGGAGGACTAATTATAACCATTGGCCTTCACAGCTGTGCCAGAAACCTGAAAGGCAGCACAGAGCCATGTGCTTAACTGGTGTTAATGATGCCACATTCACTCAGCCTGGAGATACACCAAACTTGTTAGCAGACAAATTTGCTTCCAACTTTACACCCTCTCATCCTCAACCATCCCCTCAGAAATGCCTTCAAATATAATCCCTCCAGCTATAACTAGGGAGCAGGTACTGGCAGCACTCACTAAAGTCAAGAACACAGCTTCAGTGAGCCCCAATAATATCCCAGGATGCCTTCTGAATAATCTAAAATATGACTTATCAGGGTCATGGAGTTATTATATAACTATAGTCTTAAAACAGGCTTTATTCCACAATAATGGAGAACTGCAGTGGACAGCCCCCTTCATAAGAGAGTACTTTCATCAGATCCTGGAAACTCAGACCTATTAGTCTCACTAGTCTTAGCTGCAAAGACATGGAAAGAGTTATCATGGAAATTATCAGCAGGGACATAGAAGATCTCCAGCCACTGGCTCTATCCCAGTTTGGCTTTGTCAAAGGAAGGTCATCCTTACTGAATCTGGTGGACTTCTTTGAAAGGGTCACTAAGACAATGGATGAGGGGGAAAATGGTGCATACTGCCTACCTAGATCTGGCTAAAGCATTTGATACAACACTTCACTTGGGCATTGTCAACAAATTTATGGAACTAGGTACAGTATAAACCCCATTTATGACACACTGGATAGCTAACTGACTCACTGATAGGACTCAGGAGGTTAGAAATGGTGATGTCATCTCCACAAAGAGGCTGTTCTCCTGTGAGTCCCCCAGGGCTCTGTGCTACGCTGATTCCTCTTTGGCATCTACATTTCGGATGTCAAAGTCAATGTCAAAGGCATTTGACTGACCAAGTTTGCAGCTGACTGTAAACTAGAAGCAGTCAATGAACCCCCCCCCCCACCAAGATGAGAACACCCTTCAGGAAGGTCTACCACCCTGGGTAACTATCTATCCATCTATCCATCCATCTACAACCCCTTTTCCCATTTTTACACATAGGGTCGGGGTGTCACTTTAATAGTGACAATCATCTAGGGCCAAGGTTCACATTAACTTTGCCATCAATAAAACACCCTTAAAAGTTTTTTCACTAGTATGGGATCTGGCAACTCATGTACACAATAACCTAGACTTTGACCAGCTTATGTCCAAGGTAGTAAGAAAATCCTTCTTTGCTGCTCAAGTTATAAGCAAGAGCTTCACATCTAGGTCCAGAGAAGTTATCATACCATTGCATTTAGCTTTCATCAGACCTGCCATATAGTATAATACCCCTTCAATATGCACCTGACCAGATACATGGAGCAAATGGAATGTCCACAAAAGTTCCTTACAAAAAGAATACAGGGAGTCAACACAATGTCCTACGCTGACCGCCTCAAAGCCTGTCTCATTACTTGGTATCATACAGACTTCTGAGAGGTGATCTTTGCCTGGCATACAGGGCATCCCTGGACCCTGTTTTGTGAACCTTTTGCACATCTGCAAAACAAACAGTATCAAAATGACTAGACGGAAAAACCTAAATTTTACTTCCAACATAAATTGGGCGTGTTGGAGAGACAGATATGTTTCTCAGTGAATGCTTCTCAGTGAATTCCCATTCTCTGGAACAGGCTCCCCATCTATGTGAAGAGCTCCTCCCTATCCTTTTTTAAGGACAACTTGGAACAATGGATGCCTGATCTGGCTCCCATGTCTCTGATGTACAGGGGCAGTCATAAATTTGTGGGTCACATTTAGGTTGTACTGCTAGCTTTATAAGGGCCCGACATTACCCTAGTATACACCCGTGAACCCATGAACCTATGAGGGACTGCCTGTAGGTATAATGGACAAGCAGACTAGATACTATGAAAATTTTGAGAAAATATTGCAGGCATGCATGTCGACTCTCCCAGTAGGAAAGCAGCTTGGTCTCATTGGAATTCCACAACATATGTTAGTACCTTTCAGTTAAGCTCTCAGTCCTGCTGTATTGTTAGGTCAATATCAACATGTTCCTAGGCATCCAGTAAATCCCATCATTCGATTAACTCATCATCAAGCTCACATACCAGCATTTGGTCATGATCTCTAGGACCACCACCTGCACTATACTTTGGTGATATTGTGTATGTCATCTTCCAAATAAAAGTGAAACTTTGAACATCAGTAACACAGACAGTACTCACCAGGCAATTACTTTTATGGCACAACCATGCTTAGGTTTTTCTTTGTGTTTGAAAGGCAATCAGTAGACAATAGCAGGGAAAAAAGAAGTAGAGAAAACTATAAAACAAAAACTTAATTTTTTTCAGTTCAAGTGTTTTATTTTTATGTGTACAAGCCAATTCAACATGCTCTGTAAGCAACAGTTTAGTTAATCAATCACAGTATAGTCCTAAGCATGTTTGATAACACTTGCTATTCAGCACTTCACACAAACCTACCAGTCACTAATCTCTCATTACTGCACAAATGATGATCACTTGAGTGGGTAGCTTTGGTCACCTGAAGAACAAAACAGGAAGGATAAACATAACAAAAAAGGGGGAGTTGATTACTCACTGCTATCCATACTTCTCTATAGTAGCACAAATAACTATTGTTAGAAACAATACAAAACTTTACAATCACCATCTAGGTGACCACGAGGAATTCTAACATGGAGGAAGAGGCTGTATAGTGAGTTTGTGTAACAATTATGAGCCTCATGGGCACCGCCAAGAACACTGGGCTGACATATTGGTGATGCGTCCCCATGCACCACAAACTTCCTGGTAGTCAGTGGAATAGTAGCCCTTTTTGTTCGGGTCCCATTTCCCCCATGGTCCAGATGGGGCTTTTCTAGCTATAGGGGTATATTCTATCACAGCCAGCACCTCAAGAAAGGGTGTAGTTATGCCCCCGTCTACTCTAAACCTGTCCAAGATTTCCTGATTAGTAAAGTTTTGGTGGGTTAGCCTTTGTCTATACCTTCGTCTTCTCAGCAGGTCAGTGCTGCACACCTGATTTTGGTGTATCCAAAATAAACACCTCAGAATAGGAGACTGCTAAGCTGATGGCAAACGCAGATTGCAAAGTGAATAGGAAAGGTGCAACTTCACTTTTATAACCCTTATGTGCATCAAAAGGTGACTATGAATCTCTGAAAGATGGGAAGAGCTCCTCATCTCCCTAACGTAGCCACAGATTTCACATACATGCCTCATTTAAATATCTTTGCCACCTCATCTGCATAAGTTTTTCTCCCACTGCTTATATCTATCATGCCTTAGCTGGGCTTAGGTGCAGCCCATGCATGTACTCATTGATCTTATGTACAAAGACATGTGACATGGAGTCGCTAAGCAGAAAGTTCACTCAATAGTAGAAAATCACACATTGGTTTACAAAATTCCCTCTTGCAGCAGGAAATAGCATTAAAAGTAATTCCTTTTTTGTAGAAAAAGCACTTGCAGTTTAATAGCTTTCTCATCAAACATGTGACTCCATCTGAAATTTTCTTTGTCATATATAGCATCTAATGATGGAGATGGCTCTAACGTTTTATTTGGATTCATATATATATAGCATCTAATGATGGAGATGGCTCTAACGTTTTATTTGGATTCATATATATAGCATCTAATGATGGAGATGGCGCTAACGTTTTATTTGGATTCATATATATATAGCATCTAATGATGGAGATGGCACTAACGTTTTATTTGGATTCATATATATAGCATCTAATGATGGAGATGGCGCTAACGTTTTATTTGGATTCATATATATAGCATCTAATGATGGAGATGGCTCTAATGTTTTATTTGGATAGGCTACACAGAGTTACAGTTCACAATCCTCTTGAAAATGAAATGCATCTTTGTTTATGCAATCTAAAAGTCCAAAATTCTAAAAGTTCAAAAAAGGAAGCCATCTTGTTAGTAGTATGATTGCCTATACCATTTAAATAAATCATCTGTTTTGTAACATTTGGGTAAAACAGTCATTACTCGCTTTACTTTAGATAGGTATAAAATGATAATAGTTGCATGGTTAATCTTTGTTTATGACTTTTGACACAGATACAAACTGAGTTTTGTGACACTAGCATATACAGTTCAATAGAACTGCATAATTCTCTGAAATTTCTAAAAATGAGTCTTCAGTACTTAACTTGAGACAAGATAAATGGGCAACTTCAAAAGTGATGTCAGATTATTGATCTGAATTCAATGTAGTAAACATATATCAGACCTCATACTGGGGTATCTTCTCAATGCCAGAAGTTTCAGCACCAAATTGACTGATCTCATGGCCCTCCTGCTCCTGGAATGCATCCATGTTTGGGTAATTATTGAGACTTGATTTAAATGTAAAAGAAGAACTCCACTCCATACCAGGGTTTACACTTACTATGCCTTCACACCTGATGGCAACTGCAGTAGCTTCTCCATACTTGTTAAGGATTTCAGGCAAATTCCCAGACAGAGCTCATAGAGTTCCAGGTCACTATATATACATGACAAACTACCAACTTATAGCCTGCCAGATGACACACTAATGTTCCCTAATGATCATTATTATTATGTTAGAATCATGTTAGATTCCTAGAAGTGCTCAGAGAACTTTGCATTATACGAACAAGAATTTCATTATTTTGAAAAATGTCAGCTACCCCTAAATTAACTGGAGCTATACCTACAACATATGGTACACCCTGAAGTCACTGGGCTTAATTAGTAAAATCTCTCTGGAAGAGATAGCTCATAAATCCACTAGAGAACACACTACTCTAGATTGGGTTCTCACAAATATTGCTTCAAGACTTGTTCCTCAGGGCTTTCCTTTGTTAAATCAGTCTAGATATTTGTGACATTCATTTTAAGTTATGAAATGTATTGTTTCTGACATCAATTATGCTATCAAAATTTGTATTAGGCATGATTCTCAACAATTTGGCTTCCTCAAAGGAAGATCCTGCCTTTTAAATTTAGTTAACTTCTTGAGAGTGTTACTCAGACTGTAGACAGTATTAGCGCTGTTCACTCAGAATGACTTGCTCTGGCAAAGGAGTCTTCCAATATACTCCATGCAAGAATAGTAAGAACGCTAACATGCTCTAAGAGTATATCCCTACAGAGTAAGATGGATAGCAAATTAGCTGAAAGATACAATCCATATATTTATATGGCAGATGCTTCATCCGATAGCATGACAGCAACCAATGGAGTCCCCCTAGACTTTGTCTTGAGGCCTTTCATTTTTTGGTATTTACTTTTCTCATCTCCGGACCTCAAACATGGACGACTGGTTAATTAATTCTGTAGATGACTGCAAACAGGATGTTAATTTCAAGAACCCTCTGATATCTGTACTCTTGAGAAAGAACTTTTTCTAGTAAATGAATGCTATACTGAAAATGGACTCAAATTAAATGTAAAAAAAAGTAGTATCATTACATTTGGCAAACAACCCCCACCCTCAACATATAGACAGTAACACACTAGAAAACAAAATGTATTCAGGGACCTTGGAACCTGGGAATTGCATTTCTTTCTCCTTTGATCATCATGTAGTAACTATAGTCAAAAAATCATTCTATTTAACAAAACTGATAATCAAGGGTATTTCATGTAGTTGTAAAGAAGTAAGTGTCCACTTAAATTCAGCATTGATTAGACCAGATAATATCACCTTCAAAGTGTAATATCACAATCACACTAGACATATCAAACAACCAGAAGAGCCCCACGGAGTCTTAATAAAAATATAGCCTTAAAGGCTAGAATCTCTATCCCTTTAATTTTTAACTTGAATGGTGATCTGTACATTACCTACTGTGACATCGAACACCGTATTGTATTTGATTTCCAAGTCTAATAGCTCTATAAATGCTAGAATCAGGGGCTTAAACCATTCAGCAGTAGATCCATAGAAACTGATGCAGAAACAGACTCGTTATGTAGTGCCTCCCCTTTTCTGGAATAAACTGCCTCTTCAGGTTAAACAGTACCAACACATTGTCATCCTTTAAACAGGGTTGGGATGATTGGCCAGGAACAAACACATTTATCCTGGGACAAACTGACCAAGCACTCCTTGAGAAAGGGGACATGGTAGAAGGGTTGCAATTGGCAGAGTATAATGGTCATTTGACTTAATTTTCTAGTATCTCCCATGAATCCAATGAGTCCAATGACTGTTCCTCTCTTCAACATCTTTTCAAAAGTTGCTGTAACGTTCTCATACATGACTCATCCTTCAGTTGCATTAATGTCACTCAGGGATGATGCCAGTGTAATTTCTTATGATAAATCAAGTTCTGTATGTCGCTTCCCTAGCCATCATAAATTGCAAAGCAATTGCACTTTTCATGACTTTTTGAAACATTTGATATATTGATTTTCAATTTACCAGCATCAATATATTTCAGTTTGATGTTTCAGCATTTCATTAAATTATTATGTATACATACTTGCCCAGATAGAGAGACAGACACACACACATACCCACACACACACACACACACACACACACACACACACACACACACACACACACACACATACACACAGATATACATATTGTGGCATATATGATATTGGAAATATATTGGTTTTGTTGTAGACACATTGTTTTAATGTAAACTTACTTTTAGATGTCATGTATTATTGATCTGGTGTTTATTCTTCTTGGAATGTTGTTGAAATCATAACTTTTGAAATGGAATATCTTACAAGACATTGTGCTATAACAAGCTACATAGCAGGATCTAAGCAGAAACACCCGATGCGATGATCATAAGGGTAAAGGCTATAGCACAGATAAACAGTGATATTTGCCTATTAACGCAGTGGGAGATGTTTACCAGGTATCAGGACTCTTAGTAATTGTCATCTGGAAGATTTTCTGTATGACAGAAAATCAAAAAGTAAGAGACAAACAGGAAGAGTCAAGTGGTAAAAGGCTTGGATTCTACCAAAGAAATTTTTGAAAGATTTTACTGGAGGTGGAAATCTGAAACAACTGTGAGTTTATTTTTTATTGTTAATGAATTAAGGTATATCTAGCCATTTAGTTGAATGATACTGTGAATACAATGAACTGGGCTTATGAAATCTGCATGCAGCATCCTTTACCTACCACACTTGTTCAAAAATTCAGATGTCCCAGCCTGCCACACACCAACGTTCGAGACTTGTTTCTTAAACTTAGAAGATAAAAGACTTGTTTCCCCATCTGAGTAGAGAGAGCAACTCGTGTATCAGTAAGTTATCACCTTTGGTTTGTGTGGAATGGTAAAGTTTATAGAAGTTATTGAAATTCTGCTACCAAACAGTATGAGCATGAATAATTCTTTGATGGTCGTTCAAAAAATAGTCAGGTAACTCAAAAAGAAGAAATTGGAGAGAGACTGTTCCGATTTTGCACGTGGGAACGTCTTCTCTTGGCCGAAGGAATCCTTCCGGTCAGCTATTGATGTAACGAACTCTTGCATTCCTGACAATAGGAAGGATGGTAACAGTGAAATGCGTCCTACTACATCAGGAAGTATTAATGTAGCCATCTTTGAAGGCACTCATGCGGATGGGTGCACAACAGAGAATGGTTCAGATTTATTACTAGTGGAGAATGGAGGAACATCTGAAAACTTACAAAATAGGAATACTACAGCAGATAATATTCTACCAACCATTAGACAATTGGACACTAAGAGCTTGGGACCGGTAGTGAGGAAGAAGACTTTGCTCCCAGCAGAAGGGAATTCAGAGACTAATGAGAGAAACAACACAAATCTTACATTCCCTTTATCATTTTTACCAGCAGATCGCAAGATATGGAGTCCCCAGTAAAAGGGGAAGAAACGGAAACCGTCAGGGGAACCACAGAAGAGATTGTGGAAGAAAACTCCAATGAACTGGTAATTAATTTATCTAGCCATGAGTTGACTGATGCTGAAATGAAAGTGTTAAACAGAGGTTTATCATTTGTGCCCTCACAAGGGATAGACATTAGTGAGTTGATAGTACAATTAAAACTTTTTACTAGGGGTTTAGCACTTGATTTATTTTATGATAATGAAAACACTGAGACAAGGGATATAGTAATTAATAATTTTAGGAAACCTTCATGCTTTGTACCAGAATTGCATCCGCTTTTAGAAAGTTTGTTGCAATGATTTTTATAT
The DNA here is from genome assembly GCF_019279795.1 of Protopterus annectens. Classification (NCBI taxonomy): domain Eukaryota; kingdom Metazoa; phylum Chordata; order Ceratodontiformes; family Protopteridae; genus Protopterus; species Protopterus annectens. The sequence continues at coordinate 546,418,686 of NC_056732.1, read as the reverse complement.
GTTGTTTGAACAAACAGGTTTTAAGTCAGAATTTTACAATTTAAGCCGACAAGAAACAGCAGCTTTAAAAAGTTTACAAAACAATGATACTATAGTTATTCGCCCAGCGGATAAAGTGGTGCAATAGTGTTGTATGATAGTGTATATTATAACAATAGAATGTTAGAAATGTTATTGGATGAAACCACATGTAAAAAATACACATGTATGATCTAAACAAGGTTATTAGTAAACTTCATGCCTCATTGTATGATATGTTGATGTCCAATATTATAAACAATGATCTCTATAATTATTTTCTAGTTGAAAAACCTTTGGTACCTATCATCAGAGGTCTTCCGAAGGTGCATAAGACATTGTCTGACCCACCCTTCAGACCTATAGTCTCAGGGAGAGGCTGGCTAACTGAATGTATCTCAATTTATATTGAGAAGCAACTTAGACCTATAGTTGATTCTACCTTCTCCATTTTGAGAGATACTAAACAACTATTGGAATCTCTAGCTGAGAGTGCTGCTGAAAAAGCATACTTGGAGAATGACATTATGATGACTTTAGATGTTCAGTCTTTATTCACCTGCATACCTAATGATATATGGATAGACTTCCTGAGGCTTTTTCTTCTAGAGAAGGGCATGACTAACAACAAAGTGATTATGATCACCATGCTGATGGAATTAGTGTTAGAAAATAATGTATTTTTATATGGTGATGGTTATTATCTGCAGACTTCAGGGGTAGCGATGGGCACTTCATGTGCCAATTCTTATGCAAACCTTATACTAGCCTACTGGGAATCTATGTATATCTTTGGAAATGAGTTTTATTCACAGCACCTCAAGTATTATAAACGTTTTGTGGATGATGTGTTTTTTGTTTGGAGTGGTGATGTTACTATCTTAGATGAGTTTTTAAGTTACATCAACAACACCACATCTTTTCTTAGGCTGACTGGGGAGAGATCATGTCACCAGATTGACTTCTTAGATGTTAACATCAGGAAGCATAATGGGTGTTTCACTGCCAACATTTATAGGAAACCCTGTAGAAAGAACACATACTTACATCGTGATAGTATGCACCCCCCACATACACAAGAAAATTGTTAAGAATCAAGCAGCACTCTGTTCACGCCTAACAAGTGATGATTCAGCATATAGGAATGAATTGATAGGCTTAGATGCTGACTTTAAATCAATGGGTTATCATGACAATGATTTGATAGTCCTGCAACAAACAGAACGCAATGAAGACACAAGACCCTACATTAGGATAGCAACTAGTGAACAAGTGGAACAAAGCAGGCCATTTACTAGAAGTAAAAAGAGGATGGTACTTTCATATACCAACAAGAATAAGAGTATTACTAATGTCATTAGAAAGAACTGGGGTATCCTACAGTTGGATGATAGGCTTAGAGCACTTGTAGGTCCTCACCCCAGTTTTTCCTATAAGAATACTAGATCTTTAAGGAACATGTTATGTTATGAAAGGCGACTTCACAATCAACCACTTACTGTTAGAATGGGTACCTTTCCATGTCGCAGTTGCAATCGGTGCAAATACATACTGGGCAGGAATACCTTCAGGCACCCGGACACAGGTATGCTATATAAATTCGATCATTATGCAGACTGTAGGACAAGGAACATAGTTTATTTAGCCATCTGCACCAAATGCCAGGCTTTCTATATCGGTATGACGAATAGAACGTTGAGGGAAAGGGTTAGAGAGCATTTATGACAGGAACGCACTGGCTAGACTTGTTCTATCGCAAGGCACCACACATACCTTTGAGTTCTTAGTTATTGAACTGATACACACCACATTGAGATTAGGCAATGTAAGTAACTTCACTGAAAGGGAAGAATGTAAATGGATCATCAGAATGAAAGCAGAGGAAGGACATGGCCTCAATGAGAGGGTTACTTTAAAACCCTTTCTTGTCAGTCATCATCTGAAGCATTAGCAGTTATTTATTGCTATACATTTGACTTTTTCATGTTTCTTGGTGTTAGTAGGAATATGTATTTTTAGAAGTTTTTCAGTAGTTTCATACACTTGAAATGTTTTTATTACATGCTGTTTTTATATGTTCTTGTATTTTTAAATATTCATATGCTATTTGCCATTTGAAATGTTAATAACAGTAATAATCTATTACTACATCCATTTTAGTGTCAATGTTGAATTTTGAATTTTTAATTTTCACAATATAAGTTTCTGACTTTTTATCTATTTAGAAGTTTCTGACTTTTTATAGTTATGTATTCATACAAAGGCTTTCATTGGTTAACTGTTTAATTGATAAGTGTTTAAATACAAAAGTGATGAAGTATTTTATTAAAGTCTGAAGAAGCGCCCAGAGTAGACGTGAAAGCGTTAACAACCCATGGAATAAAGTTCTTTTGCTGTTCAAGTATAACAATTTTTTATTGATTTTTGCTTTTTTGGTTGATGGTTGGCTTTGATAGTCATGGAGTACCTGCACCTTGATATTGACAGGTAACTCAAAAAGCTCCACAGGAGCTGAAGACTGATAAATTGGTTGGTTAGACTAAAGAAAAGACTATTAGCCAATGAATCCTTCTTTAAAATTAAACAGCTTAAGCATGAAGCTAAAAAAGCACAGACACCTTGATAAATAAAATGATAGGATTTAAATGTGCAAGAAGGACACTGCAAAATTTAACCAGTAATACCCAAAGAAAGTGTGACTTTTAACCAAGGCGTTAGGAATGAGAAAATAACTGCTGTGCCTGACAAAAATGTAATTTTTATCCAACCTGCTAGTAATGAAAAAATAACTGATTATTACACTATCATTTTGTTATAAAACTGTGAATGTTGGGCCTTTCAGAAATGTGATTCCTAAGCAGCATATTAATAATGAAACATTACCGATAGAGTGTGAAAAAAAGAATTACTAGAAGATTGGAGTCAGCATATTTCATCTCTGTCTTAACTAAGCCAGCCAAATGTGCAGTATTGGTAAAATGAAAGGATTTGAAAAGATTGCTATTGTCTGGGCACACTGCTAGACTTATTAGATAACTTTAGTGTAAGTGCCGTATTCTGGGGGATAATAAAGAACACCCTAAAACTCCTGTTGAATAATGTGCTGCATCCTGCTTTAGTTTATAATCAAACACATGTTGTAATGTCTGGGTAGACCTCCAAGTTCAAAGCAGTGTATAAATTATGAGGGATAGAGTTAAATAGGTATTCTGTGCTCTGAATAGACTTCAGGCAAATTGGCAGAGGGCAAAGCAGCAGCTTTACATCCAGAATATGCTCATTGTACGAATGAGTAAGGGTAACAGCAGTAAAAGAAGCAGCTCTGAATATACTCCTAATAAGAGTGTGAGAAGGGCAACAGCCTGGCAGACTACTAAGAAAATACAGTAATGAATAAATCTTTAATAAAAGTGCCAGATGGCAGCAACAGCAGCAGTAGTCTTCCAAACTGATGAAAACAGCACCAAATACACTCTTCGTACGAAAGGGGAGGATAACAGCGGTCTGACAGTCTATTAAAATGCACAGCTGTTACAAAGAAAATACTCCTAATAAAAATAGAAGAAGACAGCCTCAACAGCAGTCTGACACATTAATGAAAGCAAACACTTTGAAAAGAACTCCTAGTAAGAATTGAGTGGGGAAGAGGTGGGGGGTATTAGCGTTAAATAGTAATATGAAAACACACTTCTACTCCAAATATGACTGATAAAAGGTAACATCAACCCATCACGCTTAAAAATATACAGTCTTGATAAAGAAAAATTCATATGTGTAGAAACTTCAAAAAGACCTGAACTGTAGCTTTAGGTAGTAGGCATAAGAAAATCAGTGTTACTAGAAAAACTCAGTTGTAATATTTATTAGTGAAAGAAGTCACTACAGAAACTGATACATAAAAGACATGTATGTTGCTAGAAAAAGATAGCTGTTATATTAGTAAAGTAAGTTACCACAGTGTTTAGTAAGGGATAAGCTTGATAAACTGTGGAACCCTTTGAAAAGATTCCATTCATAAAGTAGCGAAGGATGCCTTTGTGGAAACAGAAAGGGAAACACTCTTAATGATATACTCAAGAGAAGAAATGGAATCTGAAAAGAAACCTAGTTTTCCCTCCCCAAGGATAAAACAAAGGACTACTTAGAAAAATGAATTTTAGGAGCATGTACTTAAAGGAACAGAAGTAAGTAAGAAGCTAAGCTCCTGACAAACACAAAACCAGAAAAAAATTATTAGCATGAATTGCTATACCTATATACTTTACTGAAAAGCCTATACCCTCCATCTCACTTTGGTGTAGTAATGAAAGTGCTCTTGCCTGAGCAGGTATGCCAGTAAGTGATGAAAAGTTTAAGAGAGCACAGTGCAAGAACACTACATTAAGTAATGCCAGAGTTAACATTGCCAGAGTAGAAGGAGACACAGAGGAGCACAGTGGCCCCTCTTCTTTCCTGTAGAATTTATGTGTGCGTGGTACCTTTAAGAAGTATTTCTAAGAACTGAATGTGCATATAAATACCAGGCACATGCTAACTTCAGTGCCATTTTGAGAGTGCAGTCAGAGAGCGAACATAAATGAGAAACAGTCATTCTGTTTGTAAGTCTATTTTAGATACTTACCTCGTTTCCTGATGTGTTTGTACATAATAAAGCTGCTTGAACATAATCCATGTTGGTTTGTCTACTCCGTCCTGACAAGACAAGTGAGGTGAATGGCAGTTCCCATATTTTAAATTAAAGATTAAGTTACTTTACAGGTTGAATAACATATAGAAGAACTATTGTATGGTGTGTTAGTTCAAAAATGTTTATAACACTTGTGATAAAACTGGTAGACAGTCATATTTTGGAGGGCACTTAGGTATGACAAAACTAAAGCTAGAATCTTAGTAAGGGTTTGTTTTCCAGATGTAATAAAACACATTGATAATATCTGTGTAATGTACCCTTAATGTTAAAAGATGTACCACATCCTGGGTTGTGAAATCTGTTAATACCCATGTATATTATTATAGTCTTATTTGAGCAAATTTATCCATGGATCTTGTAGGTCCATTTTTACAACTTGGGAATGGCTGCCAGTATACTATGGTAATTACTGTTTACTCTGAAGCAGTAGCACTTTGAAAAGTCATTGCTAAGTCTATAGACAAAGAGCTAGTGCTACTTTACTTTATGTCAGGAATACCCAAAGAAATACACACTAAGGACTGAAAATTAGGCCCAGTGTAAGATACTAAATTTGCCAGACTTTTAAAGTAAAATGGTTAAGAACTTGTGTGCCACAGTCAAACTGATGTTAGTGGAGAGCTGAAGTGTATACTAAAATAAACCAAAATACAAAGTGGCAAGAATTGGAATCAGTAACTTCCTTACCTCTAATTTACTGTGAGAGACATGCACCAAGCATCAACAGGATTTATCCCATTTGCATTACTATATGGAAGATATCGCCAAAGCTTGCTGGAAATGGTTAAAGAGATTTAGGAAGAAGAGAAAGGCCCATTTGAAAGTGTTTATATATATATATATATATATATATATATATATATATATATATATATATATATATAAATCTCCCTTACATCCTATATATATATGTATATATATATATATATATATATATATATATATATATATGTGTGTATTCTAAATATCTAAACACAGATATTGACAACATAAATATTAACCCCCCCCAAAAAAAATCTAACGTCTTTAATATTGACAGCTAAACATCATCTAAGCACTAAATATCAACAACATTGAACTTATATCAGGGAAAGGTATATACCCTTTCCCTATTGCTGTGTAGCTCTTTAAGTTTGTATATACTATTAGTAGGGTGTGTGTGGGAGTAAAGCCTTACATTGCGGGGGTCCACATGCATAAACATTGTTGCAAGCACCACACCTCCTGCTAAGGTACATCTGTACACACACACACACACACACACACACACACACACACACACACACACACACACATATATATATATATATATATATATATATATATATATATATATATAAGTGTGTGTGTGTGTGTGTGTGTGTGTGGTTCCATGCCATTTGATAAACAAATGTCTAAAACATAAAATACTGAACATGGAGTTTTCTCTTTCCCAACTGTTGTGCATTTTAATATTTTAATCTCCAAATGTCTTTATACATTTGTGTGTGTGTAGAGAGAGAGAGAGAGAGAGAATGATAGCTATAGCTCTCTCTATATATGTCATTGATTAGATGGTGAAAAAAAATTAAAACACAAAATATCTAAAACTCAAAATATTGAAAACCTAACTAAGCCTCCTTGTCCCCCATGCATCCCTTGTTATTTACTAGGAGGTTAGTCTCCTGGTATGATATTGTGTTCAGAGTTTGCACTGCTCTATATCATTTTTTGGCCTGTTTCAGATAGTTGGCTTATAATGAATTTGAATTATAGCACTTCTGGTTATACTGCTTAACACATTACCAGTTTGCCTATACATCTCTATCCAAACACTATCTAAAATGATAGCTGCAGTCATGTAAAAGCAGGGCAGGCATTTTTGTTGCCTATATTATATTTTGCTATTAACTTTTCATTGTGCATTTCATTAAACCATCCCGCAGATATTCATAATTAGTTGTATGTTCTCAGGTTCAATGCAAATCTCTGTTAATAGTAAGTAACAAGAAAACCATTTAAAAAAATAGCCTGTTAGCTACATTTTATTATTCCATGCAGGGCTGAGACACTTACGCTGATGAAATTGCTTCACACACAGAAGTTATGGAATAAAGTCTGGGACCAATATATTAAATATAGATAATTAAAAAAAATATATAGAATCAAATAAAATGGATTCCCTTTGTATAGACATTGTATGTCTAAATCTAAAGCTAAATGTACAATGGGAAGGAAATACGCAAACTTGGGAATTATTTTGGTATTTTCTAGTGTTGGATTCTGAAAGCAACAACTGTAAACTCCCATTCACTGTCTTAATAAAATGGGTCATTTCTTTTGCATGTTTGTGTTCTAGATAAATGAAATCTTCATTACAAGTGTTTTGTCTCATGCAGATATGCTGCACATATAAAACAACAGAAGTAGAGCTGTACAGTAAAGAGATTTCTTGGCATATCTGGCTGTCCTTAATTGCCTGACCAGCTATCCAAAATTAATGGAATTTCACATCATCTTTTATCTTTAACATTATCATTGAATATTCCCTCTTAAACAACAGCATCACATTTAAATAGACAGTCATGTTACAGCCCACCCTATGATCACCTATACATGCAAATGTGGGTAAAGTCTCTTTTATCCCTTGCTCACAGTTGTGGAAATGCCAGAATAAAAATGATTAGATGGAACGTGGAATAGTAACACTAGAGTCATCAATTTTGTTGGATGCTCTTCGCTTAGAAATACATTGAAATGTTACCACATTTCTCCATGTTGTATAGGTCCTATTTACGATAGATTTATGTTAGTAGACCTGACTTCTGTTTGATGGGTTTGTGTGTACTAACATCGATCATTTCAGCCCTTGCTCTTGCTTGGAAAATAGCAATGTTTCCTTCTAGTTGGTACACTACAGAAAATTTGAAATTGACACTCCAAAAAGTTTGGACCAAAATGCAATTACAAATGAGCAATTTAATTTGTGAAAAAGACTGAGATTGTGGTAGCTTGTAGTATACACCTAGGTACAGAGATCTCTGAGTTTGTGTATGCACACACACACACACACACACACACACACACACACACACACACACACACACACACACACACACGCGTGTGTGTGTGTGTGTGTGTGTGTGTGTGTGTGTGTGTGTGTGTGTGTGTGTGTGTGTGTGTGTGTGTGCATTTATATATGGACCTGTTGCAAAAAAGAGTAAAATCTGATGACTGGAAGAACTACCTGGTCCACCTCAGCAAGAAGCTGAGATCCCTCATAAAATCCTCCAAAGTTAGTTACGAAACAAAATTGCCACTGACTCTAAAGACAACCACAAAGCTTTCTATAGCTATGTCAAGAATCTCGATGCTAACATTCAGATCTGCTCTGAGTTACAGCACAATGGCACTAAATATACAGAACTAACTGATATTGCCAACATGCTGGCAGATAGGTTCAGTGCTAACATTACCCCCCTCTCACCCCCTAGAGGGCCCATCTCTATACCGGAAAAATGCAAAGTTCCTGTAATCACGGCTGCACAGATAAAAAACACACTCTCCAAAGCCAAGAACACAGCATTCATGGGACCTGATAATATCCAAGGCTGCGTTCTACATGAACTACAGAATGAACTGGCACCCTACCTAAGTATCATGTTCAGTCATAGCCTCACCTCAGGCTTTGTGCCACTGAATGGCACACCATGATGGTTAGCCCACTCCACAAAGGGGGAGCCACGACAGACCCTGGGAACATCCACCCCATTAGCCCGATGAGCCTGGTCTGCAAGGACATGGAATGTATCATCATGGAACTCATAAACAAAGACATTGGTAATCTCCAAACTCTGAACCCTATCCAGTTCGGGTATGTAAAAAGCAGATCATGTCTCCTAAACCTGATCAACTTCTTTGAAGCAGTCACCAAAGCCATAGATGAGGGTAAGGTGGTTCACACAGCTTATCTAGATCACACCAAGTCTTTCGACACCATCCCCCACTCTAGAATTATAGATAAGCTCACTAAACTAGGTATAAATCCCTATGTCACAAGATGGGTTGCCAACTGGTTCATGGACAGAACCCACACTGTGAAAGTGGTCCTCTCCTGTTTGGTATCTACGTCTCTGAAGTACAGGCTAACACAAAAGGTCTTTGGCTAACAAAGTTTGCAGATGACTGCAAACTAGGAGCCATAATCAAAACTCCTAATGATGTGGACATACTACAAAAAGACCTCATGTAGACAGATGGCTGGTGTCAAAGCCATGGCCTGAAGCTCAGTGCCAAAAAGTGTATTGTCATCCCCTTTGGTAAAAACTCTGTACCCATGAACTACCACATAAGTGGTAGTCTACTTAATGCCAAAAGTGTGAAAAGAGACCTTGGGACACAGGTGGACAGTAGCCTCTCCTTTGATAATTACATCGCCATAGTGGTCAGGAAATCTTTCTTCGTGGCTCACCTCATCACAAAAGGATTCTCATCCAGAAAAAAAGAGGTCATTGTTCCCCTCTACTCATCACTCATTAGATCCATTATAGAGTACAATGCCCCCTTTTGGTATGTACCTCACAAGACATCTACAATAACTGGAAAGGCCACAGAAATACCTCACAAAGAAGATTACTGGCCTCAAACAGATGCCCTATGCAGACCGTCTCAAAAAACTCCAGCTTTACTCCATCGCATATCACCTACTCAGAGGCGATCTCTGCCTAACATACAAAACTATGTCAAACCCAGAGTTGTTGGACATGCTCCACTTAAAGAAATCCCAATCCCTCCAAGCTACATGCTCTAGGGACCTAAACCTTGTCACCACAATAAACAGAACATGCTGGAGGGATAGATTCCTGTCCCAGAGACTTCCCATACTCTGGAACAGACTACCTATCTATGTCAAATAGAGCTCTTTATTAGCACTCTTCAAGAAAAATCTTGATGATTGGATGGGGAATAGGAAATTCACCCCAGGGATCACTTCTGTGGCTCTGCTCAAATGGGCCACAGAAAAATAATTTTCTTGGGTGGCGAAAGCCAGGTTACCTTTTTGGCTAGGCTTATATAGGTAGAAGCTGGTGCAGTGTTAGATTATACCCAGTGTAAAACAAACTTTAATTATATCACTTACATGACAGGCTAGCATAGTGCCGGGAAAAATGTCAACTCTGCAATTTCCACAGCTGTTTTTGGCCTACATAATAGCATCATAAAAATGGAAGGATGTGCCTAGCAGGATAATCAGGACTTAGTGCCACATCCAGGATGGTACCAGTGTCAATTCCAGTGCTCATTTTACACTAATATATGCTTATTAATCTGGGCACCTTCACCCACATTCACAGTGGGATCTACGCACATAGTGCAGAACTGTGTTTCAGTTATCTGGTTCTGATAAAGTCTGGGATACACAGATGAAGACTGCTTAACCAACTGGTTTGTGGTTAAAATAAAATTGTACTAGGTTGAACTTGAGTGTCAAAAAGCTCCTTCTTCCGTTGTCCTTTTCTGTTTGTTTTTTAGGATATGTTTAGCTTCCAGTCTTGGGAACATTCTAACAGGTAGTTACAGTTTTTGGTTTTGAGTGCAGAATTTTAGGGAAGATGACTGTTTATATAACTTATATGACTTTCTCATTTCACACCTTATTGGATAAAAACAGATCTCACTTAAAAAGATATCCTTCCCCCTCTTATATGTTCATCTTTATAAGAATTGTTTCAAGTTTCTTAAATTCTTACGTTGTTTTACTGTTTTTGGCTCTTCTATGTCATTAGGAATATACTTCTATTCATTCACCACCTTTTCTGTGATATAAACTTTGATACATACATTTCTGGGGGACAGATATGCCATTATGTGTAGTAAAATTACATTACAAAAATATGAACTTAATCAGCATGTTGACCTCCTACAGGGGGAGATAATTATATATGTACATATCACCTTGTTTTATGATAGTATTAATTTGGACTGCAGATTTTTACAAAGTTTTAGTTCTACTCTGAACCATTGTGTGAATATATGAATCAATGAGTCATGCAGTCAAACAATAACATTTATATCTATCTATCTATCTATATATATATATATATATATATATATATATATATATATATATATATATATATATATCAAGGTATCTTTCTATCACTTTTTTCTTTGTGCTTGTCTAGCTATCCATTTCTCTTGATCACTCATTCTCTCACTCACTCTCTTGCTATGTATTTATTTTTGGATATGTCCTGTCATGTGAAAAATCATACCACATCTGGAAATACTAAGAGATGCTTGTAGAAGATCTTGCTTGAACTGGAAAGCTAAAAATAAGCTCATATACAGAGACATTTTGGAAATATTAAAAGCTTCAAATAAGCATTCACTTTCTACCATGGCTCTAGACTACTACAGTAATGGATAAATCTGTAGATTGACAACAAGTCTGCTTCCTTAATCGGCATTTATAGTCATACATTTAAAAAAAATCATAATTTTGATTATATATTACTGTTCAGTGTGGCATTAATGACCCTGTATCAATAAAGTGGAATTATTTTCTGATTTGTTCTACTCTACTATCTTGTCACTGTTTAGGCTTATTGATTTTTAATCCTGTTCACTGAATATGAGAAAGTTCAACTACTTTTCTATCTATCTATCTATCTATCTATCTATCTATCTATCTATCTATCTATCTATCTATCTATCTATCTATCTTTGCAGGCAGGCACAGCAAGATATGCAATGAAATGTACTGACCAAATATAGGCAAAATGGAGTCCCTCAGTTTTACACAATTATAAATATATACCAATACAGTTTAGTAGGGTAATGCAGCTGTCAAACTGATGTGATATTTTTATCACAGTTTTCAACTTTTCATTAGACTATCTGTAAACAGAATAATTCTACTGTCTTTCAAATTTTTTTTAACTTAATTCTAAAGCAGGTATCATTAGTTTTGGTAGGTAACCCTTCATCTCATTATACTGTCTGGACAACACACCTCTACAAAACAAACACATGCTTAAGGACCTAGGTACTTGGATTGATAGTTCCTTTCTGTTGACTATCATGTGATGACAGTTGTCAGGGAATCCTTCTATTTATCTCAGCTAATTGCCAATGGAATATCATCAAGGTCTAAAAAGGTTGTCACTCCCATATACTAAGTATTGATCTGGTTGATTATTGAGTACAACACTTCCTTTGGGATGTACCTCGATTAGCATGTCAAACAATGAGAAAGATCCCAAAGGCACCTAATCAAAAAGAACACAGGCCTAAAGTCACTCAGCTACCAGGAGAGGCTTGAAGCTCTATCCCTTTATGCAGTGTCCTGTAGACATTTGAGGAAAGATCTCTTTCTTAATTACTGTGCCTATTAGAGACCTGATTGCCCTGGATTTCCTGTTTCCCCAAAAGTACAATATTCCCAGTAATACTAGAAACAGGGAGCCAAATCATCACTAACAGATAAACAAAACTTGATGTAGGGACAGGTTTATAACCCTGTGTCTCCTAAATTTCTAGAATAATCTTCCCCTGCATGTCAAGCAGTATGACTCATTATTGTCCTTTGAGCATAAACTGGATGACTGAATGGGTATCCACAAATTTACAGCAGGATTGACCGATATGTTCTAGAGAAAGGAGATGTTGTTTGACAGAAGATATTATCTATGAATCATCTATGGAGTTATAAATCAGTGTCTTCTCTGAATTATTTTAGTAAGACAGCGTAATTAGTGCTTCCTCTCAGCATCTCTAAGACAGTGTCAGTATACTTTTTTGGGAGATAATCTTCCTTGAATTTTGCAGGTAACAAATTTCTAACTAGCGATTTTGGTCTCTTTTCTTGATATTTTAGTCTTATATAAATGAGTAGCCATTGCATTCAAGCAGATACCTAAACAATGAGACATTTATTAATTGTCAGATTAAATGTAAAACGTGTACTAGGTGATAATTTCTTACAGTTTACCCACTCTGCTAATTAAAGACTGAATTGCCACCACTTTTCATAGGTTTCATACATGTTAAACAATCTTTCATATCTATCTAGTGTGCTGGTAAATATATTTTTACAACCCAGCTCTGTTTCTCACTACATGATCTATGAGTACTGGATGAAATCCTTACTGTTTTTGAATGCTTTCAGAAAATCTTTCCTTCCTTTCTTTGCCTTCTTCCTTTCCAAATTTCATCACATAAATTTCATGACTGATTCTTAATATGTTCGTGCATTAGTACTAATATGGATATGTTCTGCAACAGACATTTCTCTCTCCTTCTGTCTGTATTTTATATATCCACAACACGTGATTACATGGAAAAAGTTTTGATCTAATAAACTGTTCAAAGTTTGCTAAGCAATGATGCAGAATTTTTTTAGGAAGATAAATACTTTTTTTCTGTTGTTTGACTACTTGGCTTAGAGCTAGACAGAGCACAATATTTGTTTAGGCCATTTTGGTTTGACATTAAGTGCACAGATTTCCTTAATGACTATACATAAAACTTTTTGATTTTAAAAAGTTTACTTATGCAAATAATGAATTTATTTAGTAGGTGCTATTATCTTATCACCATGGAGTGCTAATATTATTTTATGTGCGATTGTTAATGTTATTGAACAATATTTTAATTTATTGATCACAGCATGAACATCCATATATCCATTTACTTGGGCAGAGTAACCCTGCTCAACCTAAACAAATATGTAGCTTCCTCACCTCCACTCACTTACTTTTACTTATAAAGCAGCATCCCATTGCTCACTTTCATTCCCCAACTCATTGAATTAAACAACCAACACCAGAACAGAACCAAGCCGGCCTATCTTCTCCGCCAACCAGCCTGAAACTGGCTGTTCCCCCTCATTCACTCCAAAACCTTCAGCAAGTCCTCTAAAACAAACCTAAGAGTACATTAAAGAGGTTGAAACCAAAATCAGTCAGGTGTACTCCATCCTCTCTGAACCAAACTGGACCCTGCCATTGACATCTCAATGCCCTGTTCTATAAATACCTCAATGAACATAATCTGTTATTCCTCACACTATCAGCCTTACCCCAACATTTCAACATACAAACCACAGTCCAAGATTTAGTAAAGTCATGTAACCCTGCCACCGGTGCAACTATACTAATCACAGCTAAGGCCACCTTGACTGACTGAACTGCCTTACCTTGTTCCCAGGCCTGAACCAAATATTTCAACAACACTCTTTCCCACCAAACACATTCCTCCTCAGGCAGCTGCAACACAAATTTAATAAAATCTTGCAATGCCCTACCATAAACCTTCTTTTTAAAAGTGGCCCAGGATTCCTGTAACAAGCATCTGATCATTCCAAGCCAACCTGACATTCATCTCTCAACACCAGCACTCATACCACTACCATAGTGACCAAATGAAAAGTAACCCTTTTCCCCTGAAACTTCTACTCCTAGACCTTCAACACCAGCCAAATTGGAACTAACTCCAAACAGTCAATATCTGTTCTCCAATCATTCTTCCATCCCACCAGTCAATAAGCCACAAGTCACCCCCCTAAAATAAGCCCCCCATTCCAATACTTCCTGCCACATCTATAAAAAATTGCAAATCCCTTTGAGCAACCAAATGTGCCTGACAAAAGCCATTCCATTAAATTGTTCCAAAAAAGGCAACTCCAATGCTAAATCAACCTGCAGCAACTAATTAATCTTTGCCTGATTATACGTGCTATTCCCCCCTTTCAACAAAAGGCCACTAACTCACAAAAGGAACAAACTGGATGGACTAACCCATAATCCACACCTTGCCCATGGATTTTCTCACTAAATCTTTCTTTGAAACAAAACAAACCTTGGTATGCATCCACTAACAATCCCAGAGAACAATGCCTTGCTTGAGTTTTCTAATACTGCCTAGCTAACAGAACTCCCAGTTCCTCACACATCCCCAAAAACACACACATACCTTCCAATGCTCTGTCAAACCTTCACCTACTCTTAAGAAGTAATCCAGATAATGTACCACTTTCTGGCTACCCCACACTGCTGCCAAATCCAGTGGAAAGCAATGCTGAACATGTTAAAGTATCACAGGCCACCGCACAACCCATCGATGTAGCCTGATCAAAGTAAAACTGAAATCCAACCACTCTGTCCAACAACAGCCACTCTTCATTTCAAACTGGTAATAAATGAAAACAGATTCATTATCTACCTTAACCAACCAATATAACCTCCCCAATGACCTGCACTGCATCATTCAGAGACATATAAGTGGTTTTTGGGTCATCTCCCGAAATAAAATCATACACAGAATTCCCTTTGGGATAAGACCAATGGTGAATAAAATGAAATTCCCTGCTGAGTTCTTAGGAACCAATACCAACAGAGAATCCTTAATGATGTTAAAGGAGAATAATCAACTAGAACCAGCAACCAACCCACCTGCCATTCCTTCCTCACCAAGGCTTCCAAAATCTCTTCCTTCCCCTGCAAGAGAATGCAGATTCCTACAAACTGAACCCTCTCCTCCCACCCCTGATTTTAATAGAAAATCTCTCAAAAAAATCTATTAATTCGACTGCAACTACTGAATTAAGAAACTGCATGATCATCTGACACAATACCTGTACATTAATGGGAAAGTGCATCCCCCGGTCTTCCCTTTGATCCATGAAAAGCCAAATTTGCCGCACCCAAAAATTCCCTTACCTCAACTATCTTGAAATCCAGGAAATGATAAATGTAACCTACCCAATTCAGGCTACTGTGAACTCAAATTAACCAAAGTTCCTTCCTGCCTACCACAGGCACAGCTGAATGTGTAACCGCACACTTCAAACAGTTGTACAAAAACATACATACCACCCACATGCAACACCACACATTAAAGGCCCAACATGCCCACTTTCTGACCCCCCTGTAACTTAACCTCCCTCCAAACTGCTCCAAGGCTATCGACCATAGTGGTTAGCCAAATGTCAGGATGTCTCACATCCCATTGTGGTGACTGGTCATTCACCTTCTGCTTCCCAAAACCTCTGATCATACCACAAACAGGCATTCCCTGCCCATAGATGCTGTGCCTCATAGATCATGGGAAAATAGGCCAAGAGTGGTAAGGCCAAAGGCAGTATCCGTCTCCAGCCAAACAGTCATGTAACAAATGAAGCTTAACACCCAGTTGTCCCATGTCCTTGGCCACAATCTATCTATCATCCTTTGCTCCAAGACTGCTAAAAC
The DNA here is from genome assembly GCF_019279795.1 of Protopterus annectens. NCBI lineage: Eukaryota > Metazoa > Chordata > Ceratodontiformes > Protopteridae > Protopterus > Protopterus annectens. Next base: position 546,402,747 of record NC_056732.1, on the reverse strand, counting down.
TGACAAAAGACTCTACTGTTTGTGGTTTCAAATTTCATCAAATGTCAAATCCCATCCACATCAATTAATTCAAAATATAACAAAAAAACTCAAACCAGCAGTATCCAAAGGCCTCTGCACAAAATTAATACAAGTCCAAAACCATAAAATAAGCACAGGCCAGGCTCCAGGTTCTTCAAAAAACTTCAGACACTTTTATTTGATTGAAAACAAATACAAGCGCTTTCACATAGATGCTTCTTTAGGTGTATATCATATTCAATCTAAACACCCTTATACTCTACACTCATAGTCACCTAAACATTAATAAATACTTAAAGGTGCACATTCCTCATATATAATACTTTATTTAAAATGCAAGAAATTTTTAAAATGTATTTAAAAAATACAAATATAAATGCATATATACACAAATAAATGCATCCATAAAATTCAAAATATATTTAAAAATGTTTTATCTACACAATGGTCTGTTTTTCAAAATGGGTCTCATAGGAATGTGATCATTAAGACCATGTCCTACATTCGCCCTTAACCTAACTATCCATTCCGCCTCTAAGCTCTCTGTCCTTCCCTATATGTCACCTCCTCTAAGAGTTGCAACACACTTTCCTATAACTATAAACTTAAAAGAATGTCTCTCATCAGTCTCACAAACATGCTTTGCCAAAGCATTAAACATATATTCTTCTTAATATGGTAGGTGTGTTCCCTAATCCTGTCTTTCAATCGTCTGTCTGTCTTCCCAACATAAAATTTTTTACAGAGTTGGCAGACAACCAAATATACCACATGGGTGCTGTTGCATGTTGCAGTAATCCCAAATTTAAACATCTCCCTAGTATCAGGGTGCTTAAAATCCTTACCATCCATCAAGTGTATGCACATTTTACATTTCCCACAAGGTTTGGTTCCCTCACTACTGGAATAACATCCCTTCTATGGCAGAGTCGTCTCTAACGATTTTTTATTTTTAAATGTAAACTGGGGAGCCTTTTCTAGGTACTTACTCACTTCTCTATCATTAGCCAAAATATTCCAGTGCCTACTAATAATACTAGTATATTTTCTTATATTCCTTGAGTAACTGAGGCACATTCTCACCATTTTTGTACCTTCATGATTCCAAACTTTTTGTATTTCATCCCTCTCATCCCTTTTAGAGTAGCTTTAGTACCTCTAAGCCTTTTCACTTCTTCAATATTTTTATTCCCCATACTCTCATCATACCCTTTCTCTATAAGGTCACTACTTACTACCATAATCTGCTCTCCAAAGTCCTCTTCTGTTACATTTAATCTAGACGCCCTCAAACGTTGATTATGTGCTACATTTCTAAAGACATACCTTGGATGCATGCTTGTTTGATTTAACATATTATTAGTATGACATTCTTTCTGAAAGAGTCTTATACTCAATTTTTTGTCATCGTTTTTAAATACAGTGACATCTAAGAATTTGACTTCTACATCAGACCAATTTAGGGGGGATTTTAAAAAATTTGTTGAATTATTAATAAATTGTACAAATTCCATTAGCTGTTTCGATGTTCCGTTCCACAAAAGGAACAGATCATCTACAAACCTTCGATAAAACAAGATATTTCGTGCAAAATTACTAGATATTATTAGATTTTACGTTTCCCAATGGTGCAAAACTGCATTTGCATAACTATTGACGCATGATGTACCCATCGCAACACCATTACGTTGCCACTAAATTTCATCCCTAAATATGAATATGTTATTTATTAAAACTAACTGCAATAAACTTTCAACCAGGCTAATCTTATTTCTGGTGAAACCCGTATGTTCAGTCATTAGCCTACTTACCCTCCTTATACCTTCTTCATTGGGTATAACAGTAAAAAGTGACACCACATCTAGTGTCACTAGAATAAGACCATCTACTACACAAGTTTCATTATTACATTCGAAAAAATCTCTTAGAAAATGTTCAATATCCTTTAAAATATATAAATATTTCTCATTTAACCTACAAAGGTTCTTTTCCAAATATATTGAAATGGATTCTGTGCACCAACTTCTCCCTGCCACAGTTGGTCTCATTGGTGGTTTTGCCAGCCCCTTATGCAGCTTAGGTAACCACTGTATCATCGGAATAGTAGCATTAGATATAATGACATTTTTTAAAAGAGCTTCATCTATGAGACCCGTATACAGTAGTTCATGTATATTATTATAAACATTTTCCATCATTCTTTTCACCTGTACAGAGTAATTATTTCGTAAAAATGCTCATTGTTCAACATTTTATGCATAATATCATCATACATAGTCCTATCCAGTACTATGATCTGGCCCCCTTTATCTGTGGGCCTGATCATAATACTTGTATTACTTTGTAGCCCTACCATGGCTTCAATCTCCTTCCTACTTAAATTATATTTCTTATTACTCTGAAATGTATTTTTTGTTCATAACATTTTTTATATACATCATCTATACAACTCTGTTCAAATGCTTCTATTAACTAATTCAACTTAGGAATAAACAAGCTGGGTTTTTTGAAGATAACATCCTCACTCTCACTGTTACTTTCAGACATAACTTTCAACATTAAATTCCTTGTGAACATTTTGATATCAAATATTATATCAGCAATATTAGGGTCAGCAGTCGGAATGAATGAAAGCCCTCTATTAAGCACACTCAGTTCCTGTTCAGTTAGTTTATATTTAGACAAATTTGTAACTAGTTCTTTTTATTCATGAATGCTTTCTTTATAGTGTAAGGACTCACTGCACTGCCTTCGTGTTTCCTTTTGGCCCTTGTAACACTTCGCCCGCTCTGCTGCCCTGCTGTCTGGTTTCTGTTTCCCCTGCTCCCTGATTGATCCCTGGTGGGTAATGGAATAAACAGACTTGGTAGAGGGGTAGATGCTAAAGTCAATGACCCTTCATTTCTTTTCTCAAAGGCGGAGGTGCCACCCTCCTCCTCAAAATGCACTTCTGCAGTTATAATGAAAGTTCTTCATCTTGCTCCTGCATCCGTTGTATTTAATTTCACCTGTTCCATGGTCTTGGTCATAACAGTTCCGCTTCCATTCATCTGTTGCGTGGTGTTCCCGGCTTCAGGTGCCACTATAGTAACCATTGTTTGTAATGTTGTTTCATTGGTGGATCCTAGACCAGCTGCTGATTCGTTGGTCATCTCCCTGGGCCAAGTGAAGACATTCCCTTCCAGGAAGTCTTTATGGTCTCTCTGCAATTTCTTTAGCTTCACTTCTAGCAGTTTCCTTGCATAAACTGAGGCATTTTTAATTACCTCATTCACAGGTTTATCAATAACTAAAGAAATTGCAGAGAGACCGTAAAGACTAAACAGCATTAAGAACAATTGCTATAGTGGCACATGAAGCTCTTTTAAAATATTTCATTATATCTAATGCGACTATTCCGATGATACAGGGGTTACCTAAGCTGCATAAGGGGTTGGAGAAACCACCAATGAGACCAATTGTGGCAGGGAGAAATTGGTGCACAGAATCCATTTCGATATATTTGGAAAAGAACCTTCGTAGGTTAAATGAGAAATCTTTATATATTTTAAAGGATACTGAACATTTTCTAAGAGATCTTTTTGAATGTGTTAATGAAACTTGTGTAGTAGATAGTCTTATTCTAGTGACACTAGATGTGGTGTCACTTTTTACTGTTATACCCAGTGATGAAGGTATAAGGATGGTAAGTAGGCTAATGACTGACCATATGGGTTTCACCAGAAATAAGATTAGCCTGGTTGAAAGTTTATTGCAGTTAGTTTTAGAAAATAATATATTCATATTTAGGGATGAAATTTATTGGCAACGTAATGGTGTTGTGATGGGTACATCATGCGTCAATAGTTATGCAAATGCAGTTATGCACCATTGGGAAATGGAAAATCTAATACAGAGTAATTTTGCACGAAATATCTTGTTTTATTGAAGGTTTGTGGATGATCTGTTCCTTTTGTGGAACGGAACATCTTAACAGCTAATGGAATTTGTACAATTTATTAATAATTCAACTAATTTTTTAACCCCCCCCCTAAATTGGTCTGATATAGAAGTCAAATTCTTAGATGCACTGTATTTAAAGACGATGACAAAAAATTGAATATAAGACTCTTTAGGAAAGAATGTCATACTAATAATATGTTAAATCAAACAAGCATGCATCCAAGGTATGTCTTTAGAAATGTAGCACATAATCAACGTTTGAGGGCGTCTAGATTAAATGTAACAGAAGAGGACTTTGGAGAGCAGATTATGGTAGTAAGTAGTGACCTTATAGAGAAAGGGTATGATGAGAGTATGGGGAATAAAAATATTGAAGAAGTGAAAAGGCTTAGAGGTACTAAAGCTAAGCCATACTTCTCTAAAAGGGATGAGAGGGATGAAATACAAAAAGTTTGGAATCATGAAGGTACAAAAAAGGTGAGAATGTGCCTCAGTTACTCAAGGAATATAAGAAAATATACTAGTATTATTAGTAGGCACTGGAATATTTTGGCTAATGATAGAGAAGTGAGTAAGTACCTAAAAAGACTCCCCAGTTTACATTTAAAAATAAAAAATCGTTAGAGACGACTCTGCCATAGAAGGGATGTTATTCCAGTAGTACGCAGTGAGGGAACCAAACCTTGTGGGAAATGTAAAATGTGCATACACTTGATGGTTGGTAAGGATTTTAAGCACCCTGATACTAGGGAGATGTTTAAATTTGGGATTACTGCAACATGCAACAGCACCCATGTGGTATATTTGGCTGTCTGCCAATTCTGTCAAAAGTTTTATGTTGGGAAGACAGACAGACAATTGGAAGACAGGATTAGGGAACACACCTACCATATTAAGAAGAAGATATGTTTAATGCTTTGGCAAAGCATGTTTGTCAGACTGATGAGAGACATTCTTTTAAGTTTATAGTTATAGGAAATTGTGCTGCAACTCTTAGAGGAGGTGACATATAGTGAAGGACAGGGAGTTTAAAGGCGGAAAGGATAGTTGGGTTAAGGGCGAATGTAGGACATGGTCTTAATGATCACATTCCTGTGAGACCCATTGTGAAAAACAGACCATTGCATAGATAAAACATTTTTAAATATATTTTGAATTTTATGGATGCATTTATTTGTGTATATATGCATTTATATTTGTATTTAAAAATGTCTTGCATTTTAAATGAAGTATTATATATGAGGAATGTGCACCTTTAAGTATTTTTTAAGATATCAGGTGACTATGAGTGTAGAGTATAAGAAGGGTGTTTAGACTGAATATTATATACACCTGAAGAAGCATCTATGTGAAAGCGCTTGTGTTTGTTTACGATCAAATAAAAGTGTCTGAAGTTTATTGAAGAACCTGGAGCCTGGCCTGTGCTTATTTTATGGTTTTGGAATTAATTCAAAATATTGACAAACTCCCTCTTCCAGGTCTTTCCGTTAACTAAAATTGGTATGTGAGATGGTCAAAAGCTCCCCACTTGCCCCAGAGTCTGTTTACCTAACCAATCACCAGGCTGGATCCCAAAGTCCAACACAACCTCATGTAGTTTTGACTCAACCCCACTTTCGGATGACCCCCAAGCTCTTCAAAATCAAACCTAAACTCTCCTCATCCCCAAAAACCTCCTCATGAAATTGTCCCTCTTCACAAAAGAGGGGTGCCTCCAAACCACTGTCTTTTTCAGCCACACCTCCTATTTTACTCTGCCCCTGATGTATCTCATCCTTACCTGTCCCCACATTACTCCCAAACCACACCAACTCTGACATTCCAAAATGAGCACTGAACAGACTGTCATTACCTGTGACCTCATTGTGCACCACTTCAGAGGCCAGAACATCCACAGCAGCAGCTTCCATCACCTGTCGAGTCCAATTACTTCTGGTCACTGGCTGATGCAAACTTTGCACTTTCATCATCTCTGCCTCAAATTCTGTACCATCGCCATCTGCAAAAGAAGAAACAAATTAAGTACCTTGCACTTATGAAAATTGGAATGTGGGGGCATTATACCTGGATTATACCACCCTTGTGTAGCTGCAGTGCCTGTTACAATAAGTATGCCACCAGCCCACTCCCAAACCATAGTAGTTCACCTCAACTGACTTGTCCCCGCAGCCCCTGCAATACCTCTCACCTCTTACACACCTAGGAAATTCACAACCCTGCATCTATGACACAAACAGCATAACCATTACTCCACCTTGCAACCTCACTAGATAACAGCTATACCCAAGCATGGCTTGCAAATTCTCAGTTCAAGAAATTTGAAGAATGCCGAAATGATGGTGGGACAAAGGACCAAAATTAGGGACAAATTTGGTATTCCTCTTATAAACGTAGAAAGATGCTAGGATAAGAGGCTTTATATTAGCACACTTTTCTGAAGGATCTGTAATCTGAACTCAGCTGTGTACTATTATTTAGTGATTCTAGTCTTCAGGACTGGCCAAAAATACACAAATTTTATGAGGATCAGACCAAAATGAAGTGCCAAAATCTGGTCATACTGAGCAAATCTGTACATTTGAGAGGCACGGACTCGAGCAGCAGTGCAAATTCAACAGTTAAGTGTCTCCAGCCAAAACTGTATATGTGCAGCAAACAGTTACTTGCAGCTGCTTCCCAGCCTGTGAACAGCCCTAGAAACTGCTCCGCCCACAAACTATACACCACTAACCAAAACCAAAAGTAGGGACACATTTTATTGCTCTGAAAACTTAGAATGATGCTAGAATAAAGGGTTTTGTGTTAGAAAGATCCCTCTGAAGGACATGTAATCTGAAACTTTATTGTTTGCCACCATTTAAGGACTTCAGTGACTCACCAGAAAACCAAACCATACCCCACAGTGACTAACATCCATGATCACAGTCAGACCCATGAAAAAAACACTCAACTGCACCACATCAACCAATCTTTATCTCTAACATTCTTGAGTCTTCTTCCATATCACTATGCAAAAGACTGTACAACTCAAACATCTAATTGAAGGGACATGACCTACATCAAGAAGGAGTCAGGAAAATGCTATAACATACTATAAATAATATCTGTATGCAATTATCTAACCCATTAAAATAAATTTCAAACTGTAAATGCAAGTACTGATCACACAAAGAATGCAATGCCTATACAAAGCTCTCAAAATATTTATTTTATTTATTTATTTAACATTTGTTGACTGGGAAATGTCATGAATCTCATTGACATACATCGGATCCATTGGCTGAGTACCACCCATGAGCCTGTGGGATAGAGGGACACAAACAACACTGAATGACAAAAATACTAGCAACAATTATAACAAGAGCAATAATAAAATTACTTTTCTGCCTAGCAAGACATCTGCTTTGCCAGTGCTCTGAAAATGTGAAATGTCTCTGAACTGACAGCCATAACTGCAAACATCAATCATGCACCTCTCTGGAACTAAACAGCTCATACAAATAGACAATTCTCCAAACATAGTTATGGAGTGGGCAGCCAATCACAGCCCAATGAGTTGCATCCATCCAAATGTAGACACACAACATTGCACAGTTAGGTATCACTGTTCCGATTCCAACAGTAATCATGCTTCACCTAGGGTTTGGTGGAAATATTTCTGCCAAGGCCATGAACAGGTCTAGCTACATGGGAAAAAATTCAAATACAACTCAGATTGAATAAAATAAAAACATACAGGGCAAAACAGGAACTTTTTTCCTTCCAAACCCTATTGACATGAACTACCACCTCCCACCGTGAGTGAAGGCCCAACAAGAAACAAAAACTGAGAAAAATAAAACCTAGACATTAAAAAAGAAACCACCACACACTGAATAACAGGTAAAAATGAGGCAAAAATCTGGACATTCTGCGAAAAGCTGTACTGTTATGATTTATTTCTTGGTTTGATTCTGAATCGGAACTTCACCTTTAAAACACTCATACAGTTTCAGGATATAATAACATGGCATCCTAATTTCAAAATGAATGTCACCACTATACAGAATATTACATGTTTATTAAAAGTTAAGCAGTAAGAATCATCCATTTTCAATTTAATACTCATGAAGGCAAATAACTACAATAACGTAACATGGTTGTTGAATACACTTGTCTTAAAGGTATCGAGAGAGGTAAAGCCTAGCAAAAAATGCCTTTCGTGTGCTGTAGCTTCTCAACAGATTAGGTAAATGAAGCATTTTCCCCATAATTTGGGCGGCACAGTGGTGCAGCGGTTAACATTGTCACCTCACAGCAAGAGGTTCTCCGGTTTGATTCTTGGCTGGGGTGCCTTCTGTGTGGAGTTTGCATGTTCTCCCTGTGTTCGCGTGGGTTTCCTCTGGGTACACCAGTTTCCTCCCACATTCCAAAGACATGCATCTGGAGCATTTCTCCCCGGGCCTCCACTGAAAACAGGCTCTGTGGGACCTAGTCGGACTTTCCCGGTCAACAAATGTAAAATAAAATAAAATAAATAATGTCAACTATTTGTCTTACAAGTTTACATAAAGTTGAAGCAGAATTAACCTAGTTTAGTAGCAGGTTCTCGCGACTTATGGGTCCATTACTCTATCTCGCTTGGAGCCAGCAAAAAGCCATTCGCAGCTTCAACTGAGGATAACATGTCAAAAAAAATGGCTGCAGCAGACTACCACCACCAATGAATTCCAAACCCAGTCGAGAGCATCAGAAAAACCTGTTGCGGAGCTCCTCACCCAAGAAGCTACCTAAAACATCCACCAGTGATAATGGTCACTTTTAATGACAGGTAAGTCCCTTGCTGGACCTAAAGACCTCACACAAGTGTCTAAGGTGGTACCATTTACCCTCTTTTACAGAACCTAGCCCAAACAATTTTTATAGAAGCTAACCAAAGAAGCAACAGTGGTCCATCATCCATCCTAGGACTACCTAGCATTGCTAAAACCTATCATCACCCACAGCCATAAAACAGTCCTGAAAGCCTAATGCTGAGGAAGAAAGAAAGAAAGGGAGCAAAACAAAACTAAACAGACCAAACTAATCATACCCTAATCCCTTAACACCCAGCATTACACACCTCCTCCATACACAGAACAATTAATCTAAGGTCTACCTGACCATGCCCCTTCTTACAGGTCATCTCAGATGTAAGTCTGCCTTATAGCAAGTGCAAGCCAAAATCTGATCCCTTACCCAGTTACTCTCAAAGAAAACCACTTAAACCTGTCCTTGTACTTACCTCATTTCCTCCTGACCCTCCTACTTTTCCAATTTAATCCTTCCATCCACACCACGCTAACTTTCTTCCACTACCATCTTAACTCCCATTACTATTCCCACCTAATCCTCCCCCGAAGATGTCCCCGGACAAATTGGTTGGCTCCCAAACCTCATTTATTATTTTTTCTGGGTGATGGATTACCACAGAGCTATGAAATGTCAGCATTATTTAACGATTCATAATTCAATGCATGAACATCTGTAAACGATTATATTGTTATAAAGAATGTGATTAATAACTCATGCATGTGCATTTACCATTTCATTTCTCAAATGTAATGCAATTAACTGGGTCAGTTCAAAATCAGGCTACTGATAACTCAGCAGAATTTTATGCAAAAAAAAAAAACTTACTTTATTATTTGTGCAAAATACTGACTTTATTTTACCACATTGCTTCATCTTCTCGTTCTTAGCTGTTTGATAGAACCTTTGCTAATGGCAGCAGCAATGTAAGTGACTTTTATTTTACTGTTACCAGCAATGTAAGTGACTTTTATTTTACTGTTACCAGCAATGTAAGTGACTTTTATTTTACTGTTACCAGCAATGTAAGTGACTTTTATTTTACTGTTACCAGCAATGTGTCTTTTATTTTACTTTTACCAGCAATGTAAATGACTTTTATTTTACTGTTACTTTTCATTTTCAGATGTGAGAGCACAAGTGAATTATATAGTCCGTTATGCCCTCTTGCAAATATATATCATGAGTTTATTCATTTCAGGTTTTTGTTTTAGGTAAACGATTTTCCTTTCAAGACAGCAAATCTAATTAATAGTACATATTTATTATTAATATATAAAACACCTCCATATTTAAATCAATATTTTTTCTTTGTGAACATACATCATTGGTTCACATTTTTTACACTCTTTGATTCAAAAGAAGAAATAATATTCCTCCATTTATGATTCAAAAAATATTTTGTCATTGTGTTATAAGAATAGCAGAGTCCCTACTGCACATGAGGAATGAAGTAAAATTGAATTAGATAGCAGAACTGTATTCTTTTAGATTTTATAGGTCATAAATCACCCAAATAAAATTAGGTAAAGAAAGCTCTTGTAATAATGATAGTCTTCTATGTATGTTTCTCTAGAATTAAGAAGATGTCTGAATTGCAACAACTGACATGGAATTCATTTGTGATGCCATCTAGTATATGTGAATGTGTATATGGGCATGCATATGTGTGAATATATGCATAGTGCCATAGTACATTTCTTTGAATATCCATCTGACAAAGCCATATGGCCATAAAAATAATTGAAAGTACATTTGTCTGGAAAGGCATTTTGTCAAAAACTATAAAAATCTATAGAAAGTATTTATGGTGTCATTTCTAAGCATGGGAGTTGTTAGGGTAGTAATTTAGAAGACTTTGTATGGATTGGTAATGTCCACAGTTAAACTGCATCCTCAGATTTGAAGATGCTTGTGTTTGTGCATTACACTGATTGGTTCGCTGTATATAGTGTTTTCTCTCTTCTCAAAGGTATGCAACCTTAGGGTTAAAATATATCATTTATTTTGAATGGCATATAGTTTTGTAAAGATACCAAAACTAGGGTGAGCATTATTATTGTTTTAAAGTGTAATTTATGCATTTCTTCTATATGGGTGTTTCATTACTACTGCTTTAGATAAGATTCCTGAATAAAGTTATAAAGCTTTCATGTGTGTCTTATTGATAAAAGCCGATTTTCACATGTATTTTGAAGCTGTAATAGCCGGATACTGCTCATGTCCATCATATTTCATGAGATGCATAATCTAAGTGAAATAAAGCTATACTGAAACCAATGACATATTGCTGCTTTGGAGCAGTGCAATTACTGATCACCCATTTGTAGGTACAGAATTAGCAATTAAAAACAGTAAAACAAGCATTTGATTCAGGTTCACATTTTATGTTGTAAGAAGTTAGATCACTTAGCAAGCTGAACTGTGTGGCTCACTGCAAAGTACTTCTTGTGTTTCACAAAGGCACCTTTTCACAGCCAGGGTATGAGGCTCATTCCTAAAACGATAGTTATTGATTATGTGCTATTCTGAGTTCTCCCTTTAGATGAAGAGTGATGATTCCAGAACAATACGTTCTTTCAGCATGATTGAATGAAATCAAGGTTCTTTCTTGGCCACCAGGTACTGACTCTATGGACATTTCATGTATTGAAACAGCACAGTGCAGTAAACAATTAAAACAGTGTGCTTCTCCATGGATGCAAATGAGTTAGTATCACATGCCATATTAGCTAAAAACTTACTTATGTATTATGGTTAGGAGGAAAGAAAGCAGAGTAAAAAACAAATGTATATTACTGTGAAAAAAAGACAAGTGTTAACACTATCCTCCTCTGTAAACCATAGTTTCTGTGTTATTATTGTCTTAAATGAACATGCTTAGCACTATGGAAATTGTTATAAATATATAATTAAAAATGGATCCCTTCATCTGGTCAGATACTAATATGTAGAATTACAGGCTTATGGAAACAAGTGACTCCTTACTCATTACTGGTACTCTCTTTGGTGAATCTGAGACTGAAGATGAAATTGGAGTGCCCGTGAGGTGCAGGTTAATAAATAAATCAATACATGCATAAATAAATGCATGCATAAATAAATAAATAACTCAATGCATGCATGAGCAGATACATACATACATACATACATACATAACATGTATGCTAGTGAAAACATGTTGCTTGCCTGCCTGATCTCTGAGTTTGACTGGTACATCTAAATTCAGCATTACATAGTCATGATGCCAGTATTTAAAGAATTCCATTTTGTCTGGGATAATTTCATAATCACTGAAGATACATATTTTGTTAAACACAAAGTACACTTTATCGCTGAACATGTCTGGTCTTGCAATCCATCAGCTTCACTTAATATGTGCAGTTAATTACAAACACCATCTTATATGTATCATATTCTGGTTTGGAAAAAATAGCATACGCTTTTTGATTGCTGCTGTAAAAAATACTGGCTTAATTATTCCCATTATTTATTATTTATGTATTTATTTATTTACATTTGTTTATGAGGAAAGTCTGACTGGGCCCAAAATGACCAAGGTGTGGGGAGAAAACCTTAGAGAGTTTTACAAACATTAGTTAACTACATTGATTAACATAGTTTCAATTAACATGCATTTAACAAAAACACTTTTAAAGAACATTAAGTGTGCAATGATTACATTGCAACAAAAAGAGATAAAGAGACAGAGCAAAATCATTCATGAAAACAGGCAGCAGTAACTCTGCAGAAAATGGGAAAACAATTGTGAAATCAAAGAAGTCAAGCTGAAAAAAAGGTGATGAGAGAGACAAAATAATCAACTAAAGAGTGTTAGCAGAAACAGCTGGAAATTTTCTTTAGTGCTTATAGAGATAAAATATTGCCAGTCAAAGCATTATGATACAATATATATATATATACACAAGCTGTTCAGAGGAGAAACTGTGAATGTGCAAGATGAGTGGGAAGATTTAAAGAGGTGATCAGGTCAAAGGTTACCTACATAGGTAGAGTTTGGAAAAGAGAAGTTAGAACTCATGGTGAAAGGTAGCTTGTAGTTGGAATACCATGCAGTATGGTGAGAAAAACAGTCACATGTCCAATTAGCAAAAAATATGAATGTTAATGTAATTTGAATAATCATGGACTAATTTATTTCTAAATTGTTATGAGAGAGAATTCCAGAATTTGTCCGTGCCACAAGATTGAACAGTGTTGCCATGATAGTTGCCGACTAAGGACAAAGAGACTAAAGATTTTTCTGATGAGATAAGGGACCTAACTGGTGAATACCAGATCATGAGAGACTCAAGGGCTGGAAATATATTATAGTAGTGAATAATTTTGTGATCTTGTTTCAAATGGATTAACTTTATAAAATTTCAAAACTCACACCAATGAACATATTTAAGTGAGTCCCATTGGCAAGTTCTGGCAAGAGTTGATAGCAAATTTGGCAACTTTATTGTAATTTTGTCTAGTTTGAAACTTGTGTTGATTGTAGGTTGGTAAGGATGGATACAACATAAGAGAGTGAGAGAGACAGGGTTAGTAGTAGTAAGGAAGAGGCTATATATTTTCTGGCTCTGTCAGTGCTGTAGTTTCTAGTCCTATATAATGTGCACAGTGTTTAGTATGTATTTTGCCTATGCCCTTAATGTATATGTTGAATTTGAGTTCATCATAGGTTCATAGGTAGTTACTAGACTATCTGCCCAAAGGCATTTATAAGCTTAGCAAGAATATGTTGGCTTTTGCCGCCCGCCTTAGATTAGTTCCCTGTGCCTCTGTCCAGCAGAACCACTGAAGTGATCCCTGGGGTAAACTTTTTGTTTTCCATCCACTCATCAAGGTTTCTCTTAAAGAGTGCTAGTGAGGAGCTCTGCCTAATGTAGATTAGAATCTTGTGCTAAAGCATGGAAAGTCTCTGGGACAGGAATCTATCTCTCCAGTATGTCCTATTTATTGTTGTGGTGAGGTTTAGGTCCCTAGAGCGTGTGGCTCGAGGGGATAAGGTTTTCTTTAGGTGGAGTATGTCCATCAAATTCTGGGTTGGACATGGCCTGGTATGTCAGGCAGAGATCACCTCTGAGTCGGCGGTATGCAACCGAGTACAGCTGGAGTTTCTTCAGTCGAGCTGCATAGGGTATCTGTTTGAGGCCAGTGATCCTCTTGGTGAGGTACTTCTGTGGTCGTTCCAGCTGTTGCAGATGTCTTGTAAGGTACATCCCAAATGGGGTGTTGTAGTCTCTGATGGGTCTGATGAATGATGAGTAGATGGGCACAATGACCTCTTTTGATCTGGATGTGAATCCTTTTGTGATTAGGTGGGCCACGTAGAAGGATTTTCTAATCACTTTGGCAATGTGATTATCAAAGGAGAGATTGCTGTCTACTTGGGTCCCCATATCCCTTATTATGTCTTCCGTATTTAGGGGACTACCACCTATGTGGTAGATTGTGGGTACTTTGTTTTTTCCAAAGGGGATGACTAAGCACTTTTTGGCATTTAGCTTGAGGCCATGATTTTAACACCAGGTATCCGTCTCAGTGAAACCCTTTTGGAGGATGTCTGTGTCATCCAGAGAGTCATTTATAGCCCCTAGTTTGCAGTCATCTGTGAACTTGGTCAGCCTTAGTCCTCTTGTGCTTGCCTGTACCTCTGAAAAGTATATGCAGAACGGGAGGGGTCCTAGGACTGAGCCCTGGGGAATGCCACTTGTAACCGGTTTAGAGTTGGACCTAGCTCCCACAACTCTCACCATGTAGCTGCTGTCCGTGAGCCAGTTGGCAACCCATCTTGTGATGTAGGGGTTTATGTTCAGGCTGGTGAGCTTGTCTATAATACCAGAATGGGGAATGGTGTTGAAGGCCTTTGCAAGGTCTAGGTAGGCTGTGTGTACCACCTTTCCCTCATCTATAGCCTTGGTAACTGTCTCAAAGAAGTCCACCAGGTTTAGGAATCATAATCTTCCCTTAACAAATTTGAACTGGGTAGGGTCCAGTGTTTGGAGGTTCCCAATGTCTCTGTTAATGAGTTCCATGATGATGTGCTCCATAGCCTTGCAGACCAAGCTAGTCAGGCTTATAGGGCAATAGCTCCCGGGGTCTGCTGTGGCTCCACCTTTGTGGAGTGGAATAACCATTGATGTGTTCCACTCTATGGGTACATAGCCTGTGGAGAGGCTGAGTTTGAACAGTGTGTTTAGGTGAGGGGTTAGTTTGTCTTTGAGCTTGTGTAGGACACAGCCTGGAACACCATCCGGTCCTATTGATGCTGTGTTGTTGGCTTTGGAGAGGGCTGATTTAACCTGAGTGTCTCTGATTTCAGGGGCTCTACATTCTTCTGGTATGGTTATGGGCCCTTTTGGGGGTGAGAGAGGGGTGAAGTTTGCTCTGAACCTGTCTGCCAGGATGTTGGCGATATTGATTGGTTCAGTGTATTTTGTAACATTCTGCACTAACTCTGAGCAGATCTGAGCATTGTCACTTAGATTCTTGACATAGCTAAAGAATGCCCTGTGGTCATCTTTGGAGTCCTTAGGAATTTTTCTTTCGAAGCTTGCCTTGAATGATTTTATGAGGGATCATAGTTTCTTGCTGATACTGATCAGGGATGTTTTCCCTTCTTGGGATTTTACTCTTTTCTGTACTAGTTTGCTCCTTCTGTTGTATAGCTTGTTTATGGCAGGAGTCCACCAGACTGGTTTCCTTTTCTTGGAGGAGTGAGTCTTGGTTTTGCTTGGGATAGCACAATCCATGCATTCTTGTTGGTGCCTGTAGAATGCATTAGTAAAGAATTTTGCAGCTTGCACAGCATTATCCTTTGGCATGGGGGCTTTGAAACTTTCCACCTCGGTTTTATGTAATGTGAAGTTTGCTTTTGAAAAGTGTTTCACAGTGGTTTCCTAATCCGGGGGTGGTGGTGGAATGTGGATATCCCAAGTGATTTGTTTATGGTCAGATCTAACCAGCAAGAGGTTGACCTCCAGTGTGGAACACCGGTCGCCCATGTTGGTGATGACCAGGTCCAATATGTTGTCACCTCTGGTGGGAGTGTTGACCAGTTGATCCAGGGTGTTTGAGTTTATAAATTCAAGGAAATGTTGGGCAACGGAGTTAGTACTTGAGTAGTTTTCCAGTTAATGTTTGGGTAATTGAAATCACCCAATATTATGGTGTTTGGTAGGACCTTTATGTTTCCCAGTGTTTCCAGAAATGCAGAATGGGGGTCCTGGGACATGATGGTTGAGCTGTAGCAAGCTACAATTTGAATTGCAGTTTTGCCCATTGTTAGTTGCACGTGGATGATCTCTGAAGCATCGTGCTCTGCCACTAACCTGAAGGTTTGGGTATACTTGATGAATATGGATACACCCCAGCCTTTTGTATTTCGGTCTCAGTTCTGTGGCCAAAATGTATGGCATGAGTTGTAGCCTGGTAGTGCTGGGGTGCTCTCTGGAGCCTTAAACCAGGTTTCTGTTACCGCACATATATAGATTTTCTCCATGCTGAGGAGTGTCTCGAGTGCATGCATTCTGAGGTTTAGACTTCTGGCATTTAGTAGCATTACCCTCAGGTTTTTTGTTACTTGTGCTATTTACGGTGGTGGATTTGTCTTTTGAGCCTTGCCAAAAAAGGCACTATGGGGGTGGTGAGAGGCTTGGCCAGTATTCAAAAGCCTAAGGGTGACAGCTGCAAGCCGTCTCTAACAAAGCAGCATGGCTTGTTGAGCATGTCATCCCAGGCAGACAGACACTGGATTCCATTTGAATGACACCAGAAACTTAGCCAGTTGTTGAAATTGATAATTCTGTCTTTATACCATGGTGTCATTCTTGGTGAGTGTTGTATGCTATTCAAGGCCAGGGTCATACCAGCCTGGGCTGCATGATCAGAAAGCTCTTCCATGTCTCTTTTCATGTAGTCCAGGGAGGTATGGCTCAGGTCATTCACACCAACATGGACGATGACAGAGTTGTATTTGTACTTGTTCTGGAGTGACCTGAGTGCTTGTGTTATGTGGCGGATCCTGGCACCTGACAGGCAGCTAACAGTAACCTTCTCCTTATTCAGCCTAGTGAGTGGGATGTCAGTGTGCCTGACTACAGAGTCACCTATTACTAGTATGTTGGGTATGTTATTCTGCCTTAAGGGCTGTGATTGCATGGCACACTGGTTTTGTGAAGTATGTGTTTCATGGTTTGTGTTGGGGGGGGGTGGAGGTTGCTTGGATGTCTGCTTTGGAGGTCTCTGCTGCTTTTGCAGATTTTTATTTAGAGCCTCTGAGTATGTTTTTGTGTATGTATGTGTGTTTTTTGCTGGTGATGGTTTAGTGGGTCTATGTGAGACTGGTAGTGTGATGCAAGTATTTCCCTTCTCCTTTTGACTGTCTGATCCAGTCTTGGGTTGAGAGTTTGGCTGTATAATTGCATCTCTCACATTTATTAGTGTTTGGTTTTAGGAGGAGAGGTTTGTCTGTGTACATGAGGCAGTTGTAACATTGCCGCAAAATGCCCAGATTCACCAGTTGGACTGCAGAGTACACCTGAAACTGCCCTTTGGACATGCCTGGATAGGTACAGTGAACTGTTTTATTGAATGGCTGGTAAGGTCGAATAGAGAGCCTTGTCCTTCTGTATAGTATAGGAGGGTCTAGTTCTAGGGTTTATAAGAGCTTGCTATGAGTTTTGAGCAAGTGCCGGGCTGAGAAGTGAATGGCTTGCATGCTTAAGTTGAAAGTTTGTCTAGTTCCAAGGGAGAAAATTGAAGAGGAAACTTTGTGGAGCCGGGAATAATTTTACCCTAGCTAACCAGTGCTGCCAGAGCACAAAACCAGGCAAATGCAGTTTTTATAGCAGGGAAATAAAAGAGATAAAAATTAGCCAAAAATGGCCAATAAACTACTACTTTCTGGGCTGCAACCACTCCTCCAGGTACAGATAGGCTGCTCAAAGCTCCCCTCTCTCACAGGTGAGCAGAGAAACTTCCTTCTATCCAAGAAAGGTATGGGTAAACACAGAGATTTGTAACACAGCCCTGAATTCAACACTGACCTGAAAACTGGACTATACTAGCTTAGAAAGGTGGGAAACAAGTATTTTTTTTTCAGAAAATAAAGCAGATACAATCAAAAAAACACTTTAAATGCACAGAAAAGCATACTTATTGTTATATATCTCAGATCAGAGTTGTAGTCAATGCCTCTAGTAATAAAGTAGGAAGAAACACAAATGCAGTAAAAGCAGATGAATAAAGTGCATTTATATATATATATATATATATATATATATATATATATATATAAAACAATAGAAAATGAACAAACTGATTTAAACAGGTTCCCCAATTAACCAGAAAAAAAGCTCAAAACTGAGCCCTGTTCCAGCAGTCTAAAATCAAACAAGTTCTAACTGCACACTCCTGCTACTAGGGTGCAGGGGAACCGTCTTCAAAAAAAAGATGGCCTGGATCAGTGCTCAAGTTATACAAACAAAGCTAGATTCAGCAGGCCTGAATCTGGTCTATGCTACAGCAACATGGAACATTGTCCTAGTAATTTGGTTTTGATAAACAACATCAGTTCTTTATGCTGTTTATTGAGACTACAATGAAGTAACTTTTAACATTATGAAGTGATTCGGGGATAAAGAACATATTTTGTTTTGGCAGTGAACAACTGATTAAATTCTGTAAGACATGTTTCTACAGATCTCAAAATTTTTTAAGTGAGAGTTTTAGTTCAGAAATTGGGGCATTGCAGATTCTATCAAAGTCATCAGCATATTGTCATGGGAATACTGTTAGAATATAGATGTAGATCATTGATAAAAATTTTAAATAATAAGGCTCCATGGATAGAGCCTTGTTGTACTCCAATAGATGTAAAAAAGGGGGGAAGTGGTCTGCTGTAATTTTACACCTATTGTTGAGTTATGAGAGAAATTAGAAGTGTCAAACGAGAAACAAAGAATAGAGAATTTATGTAGAAGTAAGTGATCAGAGACAGTATTGAATGTTTTTGATTGATCAAGGAAATCAATGAAACTATGTTGTTATTATTTCTGTGGCAAAGGATTGAATTAATGAAGGCCAGAAGCTCCGTGTTAATACTCTGTGATGGACAAAACTGTGCTAAGTTTGGGAGAAGAAGTTGACTGTTAAGAGACTGTGAATTAGCTGGGCATGAGTACATTTTTCTAAGCTCTTGTACATTGGGGATAAAATAACTATAGGTCTTAAATTGTCCAGTTCATCACGAGCCACTATTATGTAATGGAAAGACATATGATTATATCCATATGTTAAAGACATATGGTTCATGTATGGCTCTATTGTTGAGAATAGATATTGGATAGGCCAGTAAGTACAGCATTTATATACTGCTGCTCTGGAATCCATTAGACAGATAAATCAATGCTCTATACAGTAGCAGAGATAACAACACTTAAGACTAGTAGTAAGAATTTCTCCCAATTTCCTGTCAGATCACATTGTTTTTAATTATGGCCACTGGTAGCTTTTAAATAAATGGAGTGAGCAGTCTGAAACATCTTAAGGGTAAAAAGACATGGAACACGTCTGTGGCAGTTATCATCAGGGTAAAAAGTACAGCTTATGTGGTAATGGCTAAAGACTCTGAATTGGCTTAATGATCCGATGTCTCTTATAGACTCCAAAGGAAAATATGCAGACCATAGATGGACCATGCCATACAACAGGCCACAGATGTGAATGTAGAGTTACAAAGAGAGTGTTAGTACAATGAGGTACAGACAATTCAGAAATCTGCAAGTATGAATCAAACATACCTGAATGTGGACCGTGCCAAAATGAAACCAGAAGAATTGTTAAAAACAAGATGAATCCATAGAAACCTTTTAAATATTTTTAGCAGTTCCGTACTTTCATCTTCCAATAATCAAGACGTCATCAGAAATAAATACATAAACATAATACCCCATGCCTTAATAGATTAAAAAAACACGATTAATGAAAGCAATATCATTTGAAGATTGACTTATGTCAATAACAGTCATGTAAAAGTGCCACTATAGCAGTTATTGAGCTGTATTAGTGTTAGTTTCTTTGCAGAGAATGCAGTGATTTATGTAAATAACATTCTCATAAGTAGATCTTGATCAATAAAGTTGTCAATAATTTAAGTTGAATGTAAATGTTGAACTGAAATTCAAGTTAGAAGGCACTCTGTAAATATTTCTTTGAAAGCTATTATTGTCTCTTGGCTTGGGTCATTTATAAAAATGGTCTTTGGACCACTTAAGTTACCTGGTTAACAAGATTAAACCATATATATATATATATATATATATATATATATATATATATATATATATATATATATATATATATATATGAAATCAAGGAGAATTAATTGAATAGCTGCCAGAGGTTAATGTATGATGGATGTTCATTTTACTTAGTTTTTGTGATTATTGATTGCTGAAGAAGAGAATTAGTTCAAATGGCCTATAATCCCAGTTAAAGTGGGGGTTTATAGATTTTAGGGTTGCCAGCTACCAATGCCTTTTCAGACTATCCAGAAATCAGAATCATTTTCTGGTAGTCCAGAAAACACTAAACAAACACAGATATTCTGAGATGTAGCATAGGTAGAATACAGGAGTCTGTGAAAACACAACTTGTAATGACATTTTTTAAGAAAAAACAATATTAAAGAAATGTGGTCAAGTAAAAGGCTGGCAATAATAGCAGCAAAAACAAAGAAACAATCAAATAAACAAAAAAATTACATTTCACCTCCTATTGACATACAAATTTATGTCACAAAGTGGGCATAGCTATGGGTGGAGTTGGAGGAGAAAGGAGTGGAAAGTGGTGTGGCTAGAGGTCTAATGGCAGTGAAGTAGTGTGGCTTCAGTTTGTTTTTTTTTTCCACTGTGAAAGGTGGCAAGCTCCAATAGATGTTTGCCTTAGCAGGGGTGACCAACTAGAAACAGAGTGAGGTGGAAAAGACTTTTGGGTCTTCATTGGAAGATGCAACATGAGAACCTAAGTAAGACACTCAGTTAAGAAATTCAGCTCTCTGTATCCACATACCCTTAACATTTGCACAAAAAAGTGTAGGAAGATACTAGCCACATTTCCAAACCTTATAAGACAGCAAGAAAATATTTTAGAAGAAAGTGACTTGAGAGACGAGTACAGTGTTTGGGAAACCCATTTTATAAAGGAATAGTAAAATATTTTGATAATTTGTCATTTGCACTTGCATAGTTTGTTTTGAGCACTAATCCTACAATAACTTGGCTATGAACTGATACTTGATATTCTACCAACTGATAAAAAGTAAACAATACACCAGTGAAGAATACATACTACTTGTTGGTGTTACACTGTTATACATCAATGTTCTTGGGACCTATGAAGAACGGGTTTTATTATAATATCTAGCATGATGGTATGTAGTAAGGCACCAGATGTCAGCAAGAGGGAAAAATGGTGGGTTTTAGACAGAAACATTAAAAAGTGCAATAATGTCTGGTCATACGCCTTAGGGATATTTACATTTTATCTTTGCGACCACTTATAGAGAATGAATTAAATAATACCATCTTCTCCTTTCTCTCTAGGTCCAGGTATACTGCAGGAATCCACCCTAGATCATAGTCTTTTCACCAAGAACTTTCTGGCACTAGATAATACTATTGTAGGAACTGGTTTGCAGTAGGCCTGCTTTGATGATTACACACAACTTTACCATTTCTCCCACTTTGTGCACTGCGTCAAAGGTGGGCTCCTTATCAGAGGATATGGATTAACTTTGCCAATCAGTGCTTTCTATTTACCTCAAGGCCACATATTTAACTTATTGATTAATTAATTAATTTGCATTTTGTTGATGGAGTTAGTCCTCCTAGGCTAGTTGCTTCCTTTCTGAGGAGATCCAATGTGGTATTCAATTTGAATAGTGGAAATTTGACCAGGGCATTGAGGAATTACCCCTACTCTTTTTGGTACATGGGCGTATGAGTGATAACCAGAAGCAGAAGTAATGGAATATTATGAGGAGAATAATATTGTAAGACTGAGATCAGGTGACTTGATGTTTCCTTACTTTATGTACAAGATTTTTGATCAGATTTGGATAAAAATATTGTAGGCAATGGAGTATCACAAGTCATGGTTATGGAGTTAAAGTCTGGACGTTTTAAAGATGATACATTCAAAAGGATTATTAATGAAGCAGAACTCAGTCAGGAAGGGTGAGTTAATGCTCTCCTGAGGTGGCCAGTGCATCAGAGGTGCATAGAGATCACAGAAGTTTGTAAATGGTTATGGATGTGTCAATAAATCACAGGAAGGAGTTATGGACAGTGCTAGGAATGAAGAACAAAAGCAACAACAAATGCTGAATATGCTAAAGACAACATTACTATGAATTATAGACAAAGACCAATATTTAAAGCAACAACAAATGTTGAATATGCTAAAGACAACATTACTATGAATTATAGACAAAGGCTAATATTTAGAACTGAATCAAAATATGGTACCATAATAGACAGATACATTGAATTGAGAAATTAAGTGTTCTGTTGGGTGCAAGTATAGAAGATTTTAGAACTGTCATCCATCTTGGGACAGAGCGCTTTTCTGAAATCACATTTGAAGCATTTCTCTGGCTGAAGATTTTATGCCAAAACTTTTTTGTGAAACTTGAAACAAGTACATAATTAAACTTCCTAATGTCATGTGAAAAGAAGGTAAAGTTGTGATCCATCTCTTCAGAGATTACATAAAATGAAATGAGATCATGCTATGTTGAAAATGTAAAACAGTTTTAGAAATGTAGAAAAAAGTGTACAAGAAAATTATGGAATGGGGGTAATGTACATATGGTTCAACAGTACTGATGAAAATGTGGTGCATTTTCCTAGAGCTGGAATTTTTACTGGAAGGGAGGATATGCTTAGATACTGGTGACAAAAAAATATATTTTTTGTTGGTCGGACAATCCTTTAATCATTTAATCATGCCCCAAAAGAAGATGTAGTCAGTGAATAGAAATAAGACATGCAACTAAGGACTGCACAATTATATGTAGGAATGGGGTAGTGATAATTATTTTTAATTTCACTGTGATCAATTAAGTGAAATGGAGGAAGAGCAAAAAGTGATGAAGGAAGTAATGACCAAACTGACCAAGTTGTTGAACAGAATAATATTGAAAAAAGATATGAAAGTGGAGAATATCCCATTAAAAATAATAATGATATATTTAACATTAATTTTCAAAATGTATACAAGTCACTCTGTTAAACCACAGAAGAGTGTAGCCATAATAAAGTACCATTGGGAAAAAATGAAAGTTCAGCATAACTTTGTATTCTTTAATGAAAACAATATTACAAAAGAGGAAAGGAGGATAAATGCATTTTTCTGGTGTTAATAGCAAAAAAGCAGATGTTATTTTTTGCAAGATAGACAATATGTGAATAAAAGACGATAAACTATCAATACTACTGACAAAATATTGCTGAAAATATTGCAAAAATGATGATTAAATGTTTACTTAAGATATGGATTAATGTATTCAGAGGATAAAATAAAGAATAACAGCTATGCACACATAGCATAGGTGGTTGTGGACAGTACTATAACAGAAGGAAATGGAAGTAAAATAATAGCATGTGACATTGAGAAGGCTTATGATAGTATTAGCTATGTAAAATTTTGGAGTATTTTAAATATATATGGAATGAAGAAAAATTTAGGGTAGTATTCATTGTCATTACACAGATGTATTATCATTACTTGCTCTGTCTGTGAATATGTGCAGTTCAGCATCAATTAAGAGGCCGCTTACACAAATACAAGGTGGCTACAAATAAGGTCATGCAAATTAAGTCATGATGATATTTAAATGAGAACTGAATGAGATAAGGTTTAACTCAGCTTATAGGTTCATAGGTTCATAGGTTTATACTAGGCTATCTGCCCTAAGGCATTTATAAGCCTAGCCCAAAGTTTTGTGGCTTACGCCACCCCTTATATGAAAAAATACTGTGCCCATTAGTTTGTTGTGCCTCTGTCCAGCAGTGACACAGAGATGATTCCCAGGGTAAACCTACAATCTCCCATCCACAGGTCAAGATTTCTCTTGAACAGAGCCAGCGAGGTGCTCTGCCTCACATGGACCGGGATTTTATTCCACAGCATAGGGAGTCTCTGAGTGATAAATCTATCCCTCCAGCATGTCCTATTTATATCCGTTGAGGTGGAGCATGTCCAGACATGGCCTTGTATGTCAGGCACATGTCACCTCTGAGCAGACGGTATGCCGACTGAGAGCTGCTGAGTTTCTTCAATCTGGCAGCATATGACAGATTTTGAAGTCCCTTTATCCTTTTGGTGAGGAACTTTTGGGGTCTCTCCAATTGCTGCAGATGTTGGGTGAGATACATCCCGAATGGGGCATTGTACTCTATCATTGGTCTGATAAGTGAAGAGTACAGGGGAACAATGACCTCACTAGATCTGGATGAATCCCTTCATGATCAGGTGGGCAATGTAGAAGGTCTTTCTAACCACTTTAGCAACGTGAGTGTCAAAAGAAAGGCCACTGTCAACCTGGGTCCCCAGGTCCCTGATAACCTCTTCTGTGCTTAGTGGATTGCCACCTATATGGTAGCTTGGGGTTACCTTGTTTTTTCCGGCGTATGACTATACATTTTTTTTTTGCTCAACTTCTTCAGGCCATGGCTCTGGCACCATATCTGTTTCGTCTATATGGTAGCTTAGTTACCTTGTGTTTTTCCCGAAGGGGTGACTATACATTTTTTTGTTCAACTTCTCAGGGGCCATGGCTGGGCACCAGCTAGTCCTTCTGAAGGATATCTCTGACATAGTGCCAGCAACTCTAACCCTGTGGGTTCTGTCCTTAAGCCAGTTTGCAACATCTCTGTGACATGATTTACATTTACTTGGTAAGTTTTTCTTCATACCTTTCCCTCATCAATGGCCTTGGTGACTGTTTCAAGAGTTTCAAAAGGCATGATCTGCCCCAATGTCTGCAAGTTATGTTAATGAAGTATTATATTTGTGATTCATAGTAGAATTTTTCCAATTTTCCACATTGACCACAGAAATGTTATATAAAGCCTCACCGGTCTCACCAATCTTATCTACTTTGTAATCCACAAAAATGCCATCACTTACTGGTAGCCTTGCTCTTTCTAGGTATGAGTTATTGTACTGGCCAAGCCAGTGGCACTCACTGGCTAAGAAGACAGAGATATAGGCAGAGAATAACTCATTATTATGTTAATAATTAGGAGACACTTGACAAATTACAAGGGTCTTAGTGGGTATGTATGACCCCCATAGGGTTATTGGAGGAATGAAAGCACTTCTTATTCCTGTGAACCATAAGGAATATATATCCCTTGCTATACTTGCCATGCAGACCTTCCAGATACAGACTGCCTTGAGGACACTGCAGCAGTTCCTGGATATAATCTCAGCACATGTGGATCAGTACATCTATTTCCTGGTGTCACATCAAGACTGAGCCAGGACTATGCATGCTTTTTATGGTGTGATACATTTCTCTGAGGTGCAGTAGATTGTACCTGTGTTAAAATCAGTGCCCCTTGTAATCCACAGGAGGACTGGTACCTCAGCAGGAAGGGCTGCCATTCTATCAGTTTCCAGTTAGTGGTCAATGCATGCGGTGCATCACCAATGTCTCTGCCCAGGACCTTGGCAGTGCACAATTCCCATATCTGGCACACTACCTCACTCTTCAACCACTTCCAGCATGGTAGGCCCAGTGGTCATATTGTTGGTAAGAGAAATAATGTTTATTTTTTATATTATATTATATTTAAGTTGTTATTCATGGTAAAACGTATTGCTGCATACTAAAACACTTTTGGTTTCTTTTGTCCACCCACCTCTTTTTTCTTTTTTTTCCTTGTTTTTCAGGTAATGCTGAATATCCCCTGAAGCCATGACTCATGACATCAGTGAAAAATCCAAGTGGAGCTGTAGATGACACCTATAACACATCCTTTTGCCAGATCTTTAGTGTCATAGATAGGGTCTTTGGCCTCCTGAAGCATCATTTTAGGTGCCTGGATGACTCTGGGGGTGCCATTCAGTATGACCAAGTTACAGCATGCAGGATATTTACATAATTTTGCATTCTGACAACATGATCGTGCACCAGCCTGGGGTGAAGTGACCCATGCTGTCACTGCAGCTCCCAGTTCCACTCCTGCTATGACTAATGATAACCAGCCAGCAGCAGTAGTAAGGGACCCCACCCTGTAAACTTGTGCATAGCATACTATTTCATAAGTAAAGAGAAGGCTTCTTGTCCAGAACTATGGACCATGACATTCAGGTTAGTGTTTCTCTCTTGTGAAAAACACATAGACTATAGATGATACGTGCAGAGATATCTGTGGGCTATGCTGTTATAAGACAGACCAGCTGTCTGAGTGGATAGAACAGGTAGAGGCCAGAAGGCTAAAGTTCTATAGTAAGTCTAACACTTTTTTATTGAGTTGGCATATTTAACGTGGAAAAAACATTTAAGGACATTGTATTTTTCAATATATTTGGTAGAAGAAAAATGAGTATCTGCAGAAATGTATTTATACTGTTATTGCTAATAAAAGCATAATATATATATATATATATATATATATATATATATATATATATATATATATATATATATATATCTATACAGAACTGCATCAGCATTGCAGTATGTAATGCTTATGTGATCGCAATATTTGCCTGTACAAACGGAAATGTCAGATATGTACTGGTAATATAATAATCTGCATATATATGTCTGAAAAGGACAGGTATATATCAGCATAAGAAGTCTAAGAACTAACTTTCCATCTCTTTAGACAGAAAGAAAGAAAAAAAGAAAATATTTGAATTTCCATACTTTCATTTCCTATTGCATTACCTTAGGAGCTACTACAATTGCATGCAGACAGTTTATGTAGGTCAGGAATTACTTAATAGTGCATTAGATGAATAAGAAAGCCATTTATTTTCAGAACTGAAATTGCACATAAAGCAATTACACTATAGTTAGACTTGAAGTTGGGCAAAGGGTGGAGGGGGTGCTGCATTGTGCAGTGAATGTCCAGTACATACTATAGAGATAAATACCCTTTATTATTAACGCTGCTTTACTTCTGTATGCATTTTTAAATTATCATCTTATATGCTTAGAATTGTTCGGGGAGAAAGCTACCAAGCATGCACTTTTGAACACTTGGGAAATAAAAACTATAATCTACAACATTTCTCTTTGTGTCTGCATTTTCATGCTGAACCACATTCAGAGGCTGCTGCATGCAAAGCATGCATATTTAAAAAAAATCATCCAAAGTTATCTACTTTTGTTTATTAATGACAGCAAATGGGAGATTAGCAAATTCTGATAATTCAGAAACTATATGTTTGAGCAACTTCATGGTTAAGTAAATAAAGGAATGGATGTTCTTGTTTAGAAATAATAATAGCATACTTTGATGTAAATGGAAAACAGTATAATATAGCTAAACAGAGATTATCTCATTTCTTCTCCTTGTAGCTGAGGAGGAGATCCGTATAACAGGAGACAGCAAGAATAGTGGCTGGAGCATCTGACAGAATCTTTTGGTAAGCTTGAATAAATTAATGTATACTAATTCTGTGTTTAACTTATTTCAGTAGATTTCAGTAGTGCCTGTACACACACACACACACACACACACACACACACACACACACACACACACACACACACACACACACACACACACACACACACACACACACACACACACACACACACACACACACACACACACACGCATGCACACACACACACACACACACACACACACACACACACACACACACACACACACACATGCGTGTGTGTGTGTATGTGTGTGTGTATATATTAATATATATATATATATATATATATATATATATATATATATATATATATATGGGAAAATAATTAATAATAATTAACTGAAGCAATACCGTGCATTCAGTACATTACTGCAAGCAAGAGAGATTCAGATGTCAAGAGTATAACTGGAGTACCTCTGTCTTTAACTGATTTTATTATTGTATTTAATTAATTTACTTATAGATTATAGTAAATCAAGGAATAGATTGCACTCACTGCATTACTGCAAGCAAGAATGTGACAGATTTAGGTTTTCCACATGAAGAAAGTAATGTCATGAAAGTCTATAAGCAAATTACTGATAAATATCTGTAATGGAAGCAAAAGATTGCAGTCAGTGCATTATTGCAAGCAAAGGTGATATACATGTAGTATTTGGTTTGTCATTGATTTTATATGATGTAATTATTTATGGCAGGTTCTCTTTCAAACTAATGCATTTCAGGCAAAAATGTAATCATTATGTTTGTGCAGAAAACTGCAACATGTAAAACTCTACCTTTGCATGATATCAAACTCTGTCCTGCCTAGTAAACAGGAGCAATTCCCATAACATTTCATCCCAGAAGTTTGTATTACTCCCAATCATCCCAAAGTTTGCATAAGTGCATCCCATACACTTTGAAATGAAAATATGAATGACTCTATGTATTGTTTTTTACTTCAGTGAAGATTTATAAAAAATAGCACTGTTTTAAAGTACAAAATTTAATTATGTGTCACTTGATGTGCGATTGTATTGTCTGTATTTTCTCTTTTCTTTCTCCTCACCCTTTTTTCTTTGTTTTTATTTTATTTTATGTATTTCTCTAACATTTATGTACATTTTTCCACAGCTGTAAAATGGCTTAGAGTGACCCAGGCACATACCTCTTCACCCTCTGCCATGTCTGGAGATGTTGCAGGGTCAGGGTAATGACACCAGCCCTGCAGGTACTGCAGCATGTGGCAGCTGGGAAATCCTCACAGAATGGAGGCTTTGGAACTTAGTTGCGGATGTGCTGGAAAAGGTAGTTATTCAGAGGACTCGGCCAGTTGAGGCTTCGCTACAGCATGTAGAAGACATGGTATCCCAGATGGTGCTGACCACAGCACACCTATAGGCTCTTATTCCTTCAACATCGGATGCCTCCCCTGTCCCACATTCTGGCAGAGGAAATGTTTGAGGCTCTGTGAGCTGGGACTCCAGCAGATGTTTCAGCCCTTCTTCCCTTGTCCTTTCACCTACATCATCTCACTTGTTTCTCACCCACATTACTCTCTCATCTAAAAAAAACATGTGAAAGACAAAGGAGGTTTATCCCCTGACCAAAATGTTGTGCACATCATCTCCCACCTTCTCTAGCGCAACGTTCTTTATGTTCCCTCCTCATTGTTCCTGTATATGTTGTGTCTCTCCTTTAACAAACTTCCTTATCTCCTGCATTTTATTCTTTAATGAAACTATCAGGGTGTCCACATAAGAATACCCTATATAAAATATATTAAATCCTTTTATCTTATTAACATATCATTAATAAAAGCTACATAGTCCTATATAAAATATATTAAATCCTTTTATCTTATTAACATATCATTAATAAAAGCTACATAGTCTGCAGCTTACCTCAGGTAATTTTAACATGAATGCACATAGCACATATTCTTATGTCCACGTAAAACTACTCCTATAGAATATATATTAAACCCTTTTATCTTTTTAAAATGCCAACAATGAAAGCTACATAATCTGCAGCTTACCTCAGGTATTTTAAATATAACTGCACTATGAAGTAAAACAAAATACTATGAAGTAATACAAAATACTATGAAGTAATACAAAATACTATGAAGTAATACAAAATACTGTGAAGTAATACAAAATACTGTGAAGTAATACAGAACACTATGAAATTATACAATGCTTAGAGTTTTCACCTAGTCTGTCACATTTACCCAGTGGTTTTCTTTTGATACTTCATACCTTTGAAGTAAGTTGGTATGTTCTTCAAAGTAGCTTTGCTTTTCCTTATTCATCACAAATGTACTATGCTTGGCATATTTACATATAAGTGTAACAGAGCTTCTTGCTCATAACAACTACGTATCTGTGAACTACCAGACTAAGAATACCACCCTTAGTCTTGTTAATAATTTCATTTATGAAAATACATTTGATAGGTACTAGTTTGTTTGATTGGCAAAGAAATGCAGGTAAAGAGTGAAGTTAAACAAGATTGACTTTATATAAGATATTATTACTGGAGTTATAATGATTAGGAATGCAATTGTTAAGAAACGTTGAAAAACAAAATAATTTGAGAGAAGTATATTAGCTATTGGAACAGTTTTATATTTTGTATATAAAGGTTATTGAATAGTAATAGAGAAAAACAAGTTATTGATGGTGACAAGCATGAAAGAAATGGGGACTACTTTGTGTAAAGTTGGATTAAAGTTGAATATATAGAAGCATAAAGGCTTCACAAGTATAGTTAAAATAGTGCCTGCTTATTTTTCTAAAAAAGAAATAGATTTGTTGAGATTGACATATAGAAAAAGTGGTTTATAAGCAATAGAAAATAAGTTGAAAGAAATTAGAAATATAATAATTATGGGGAGAACATTTACGTTAGCATATATGCAAATGATTAATCTAGTTCATTGATATGTATTTAGTAAGCTGTATTATAACTTTTCAATTTTGGGGTGGCCAAGATTAAATACAGTTAAATGGGGTATTTTGTGTTATAGTTTAGAGGAGGGCGATTTTAATTTAATAAATGTTATTTACTTAGCTTCATTACATTATTTTGAACAAAATGAACTGTGCCAAAAAAGGAAGAGAATAAAGAGTTAGGCTTGAAAAGGAATAAAAAAGAAACGGAACAAATGAACGTCATGAAATAAAACAATATTATAGAAATGAGAAGATGGAATATTATGTTGGATTAAGAAGATAGTTATGTGTAGATATGGTGTAACCAAATAATGGAAACATATTTTCATACAAAGGATTCAAAGGATAATGATAGGAGAAAAAAGCCATTGGAGAGAAGCAGAAAAGATTTAAGGATAAAGAAGAAATGGGTGATTTTTTTATGGATTCTAATAACTGGGAAATTGTCTACGAAAAGACAGATGAAATGCAAACAATTACAGTAAGTGGAAAAAATCTGTAGTATTTATAATAAAGAATGGAAAATGACCTGTTAGAGTTTAATAAGATTCGGTACATATAGAAAAAACATAAAATAATTTGAATATAAATGTTACAAGAAAATCAATATGGCTATTCTTTTGTATAGTTTATCTGATAAAATATATTACTTAATTTTGTTCTAACAGATACGTTTGTTATTAGTGCAGTTTTGATAAATGGAGTTTGGGACAAACTAAGTTGTCCCAGTCCCACAAGCAAGGGGTAATGTGAGTATAGATGTTAGATGTTAATGGGAGTCTTCGCATGTAGATTAGATAGTGGAATTGTAGTGGTGAAAGAGTTAAAGATAAAGGGAGAGGTTAAGGAAAGTGATGTTGGGGAGGCTAAAATAATATATATAATAGGCTTAGGGGAAGTAGGTACATTTTGGTGTGAGTTGGTGGTGAAATAGCAGCTAGCTCACATCCAGATGACCTGTATTTATTGTGGATTCAGGTAGGTCTTGGATGGTGGTGAGAGAGGGTGCTAGGTGAAGTGAGTTAGTGCTTGTGTTTTTTTTTGTTTTTTTCCCCCTCAGGATTTTGAGTGGTTAGCGTTAATGAATTTGATGGGGGGGGTAGAGTTGGGGAGTCTATGGAAGTGGCAGGAATTTGTGACTGAGAGGGGAGCTGTGTGTGTGGTTGGTGGGTAGTGTATGTATGAGTGTAGTGCTTGGCTTACTTGTGCTGGTATTGGTTCCCCGGTGGTCTGGTGGGCATGGGGGTGCTGAGGATGCTCACTGGTGGTTCAGTGGTGGCTCTGGTTTATTCTTTGGTCCCATTGCAGTCTCAGTACTCTGAAGGGGGGGCAATAGGGCCATGTAGTCGGGTGGCAGCCATGTGGCTCTGCGGCCTGGTCGGCGTATGTCCTAATGATCGCGGGAGATGGTTATAGTTTCTTTTGGCAATTCCTGAATGGTTAGTATTGAGTGTAGTGGTTGGAGGATCTCTTAGTGCTCCCTGGTGGGTTCATTAGGTTCTTTGGCCAGTCTGCAGTCGTCTGGGTCAGGCCGCTGGTTTTCCACATGCATATTAAAGGCAGCAGCCATTACAGTTAGTTTGCATAATGCTTTCCCTGTAAAGCAGGGAGGTTTAAGGGATTCCGGGCTTGTTGTTTGCTGTCTGGATTAATTGACTGCCCGGATTTTGCCTAATATTGGCCATGTTTCACCCTTCAGGTATAAAACTGAGGAGTATAAACTAATATTCACAAACTTTTAACAAATTTAATGTGGTCTGATCTCTATGACTTACTATTAGAAAGTGAAGCAGATTTTAACAGCTACATATGAATGTGGTGAGTTATTGTGAGAATATGTGCAAGAATGGATACACTCTTAATCTTATTTATTTATTTATTTATTTATTTAATGTTTGACATTCTTCATTTACATTCCTGCAGTTCTGCTTATCTCATTCATGTAGTATATGTGTGGTGGGAGTAGATGCTTACATGATTTCACTCTGCTATCCATAATTATATTTCTGTGTGATAATTTCATGACAAAACAGTGTTGTTGGAGCAATGAAGAAAATGTAAAAATGTGTGGTACTTTTGTTTTATACATTCACAATTCATTTTCCTGCATAATACGATCATTTAATCATAACCTATAAATAATTTTAACAGATCTGCAGTTTGATTTAGGTAGCTTTAATTTAATCCATGTCTGTGGATGTCTGGAGTAACAGAAGATGCATATTTATGGCTAGACCCAAAGGCTGATTTCTCATGATCAATGTTTAGGCTGAGACTTGCTATAACTTTTGGTATTCTTAAATGTAGTTTGGAAAGAGTGAGCTCTCACTGGTGCTTTTTTCATGAAAAGATTTTGCATGTTTATAATAATACATTACTCTGCTGTTAATGTTCAGGGTCAGAAGTTCAACACTTGGGATTGCTGTTTGGGAGGGTGTTAATAAGAGCATTAGTGAGCATCGGTCTTTGTTTTTTGTCAGATGAGGGAGGTAGTGCTTAGGGCAAGGTGAAATAAAAATGGGGTTGGGGTGGAATAGGGCAGTGCGGTCTGAGGAGCAGAATTAATGTTATGTGTTTCTTGTCTTACAGATGGCTACCCTACCAAGATTACATCAGTGATGGCAAGCTATTGTGGCCCAAGCTGAGGAGTTATTTCAGGAGGTGGCAACATCTGAAGTGGTATCGGAACTGGAACAAGCTCCAGGTCAGAAGAGGTGGTGCACCACGGCGAGAACCCCAGCTTGGGGGAAAAGACAGCAGACAGCGAAGCAGGCGGTTGCAGTGAATACACCAGCTCCCAGTATGTCTCAAGATGAAGGTGCAGGTAATAGTTTTACTTCATCAGTGTTGGGTAGGGAACTGAGTGTTGAGGATTGTGGAGGGGATGAAGGGGAGCTGTTAGATAGGCATCTCGGGGGGGGTGGCAAGTGATAGAGGGTGTTGGCACATGGAGCCAGGTATGCCGTCTGGGATGCAACTGGGGTGGGTGTAGGTTCCGGGGACAGTTTGGTTTTGGACTCGGTGGTAGGCTCTGACTTTGGGCTGTGGCCAGCGGACTGGTTAGCCACCCAAGCTTTGGGACAAGAGGCAAGAGGGTTTTTTCTGACTCCACACATTCTGGGGTCGGTGAAAGAAAAGTTTGGAAAGGTGAGTATGTAGATGTGTCTGAGCTGATCGATGCGAAAGGGGTCCAGTGGTTAGTGAAGGCAGAGTAATCTAATAGCAAGGACTTGCTGGTGGCTTTACTGGCATTGGGGAGGAAGAGGGTAGGTAAGCTTCACCCTAGGATGTGGGATAATTGGGTGGTCGGCTTTATTTACTATATGGCTGTGCAGCTGGTGAAGGATGGGCCATTGGCCTTGTCTCTTCTAGAATAATTCCTTACCACTCAGGAAGGACAGCAGTTAAGGCTGGGGAATGTATGGCTTTGGAACAATCAGCGTTTCTGCAAACAAAAGGCTGTGGACCAGTCACTACATTGGGAGGTGTGTCATCAGGATATATGGTTAGCTATGATGATGGATAGTTATGGTGGCTTTAACAGGAGGGTGAGTGGGGGATAAGTAGCAGGTGTGTGTTGGTCTTTTAACTGTGGTTCTTGTTCGTGGGTTGGGTGCAAATTTGCACACACTTGCTCAAGATGCAGAGGGAGTCATTCGGCCATTTGTTGTGGTCAGCAAGACCTTTCCACATGGAACTCCAATGTTATGGTTCATGAGGGTGGATTCCTCACCTCACAGGGGTTTCAACCGGCTCAAAATAGGGGTAATTTTTGTGGGTTCCAGGGATTTGGGTTCTTTGGAGGCAGTAGGGGAAGGGGCATCGTTCCCCATTAAGGTGGAGGTCCTGCGGGGTATGCTTTGGCAGTTTCCTGGCCTTGCAATCAAGAATGTGATATTACAAGGGTTTCAGTGGGGGTTTCCTATTAAGTCCACCATGGGAGGGGGTGGGGGGGTTGGAAGAACCTGCAATCTATGCAAGCTAAAGAGGACATTTTGGAGGTTTTGGTGGAGAAGGAGTGTTGGGCGGTGCATTTATTGGGTCCTTTTGACAGTCTGCCTTTCAGTAGTTACAAGGTGTTGCCCTTGGGGTTAATGCCTAAGAAACGGGCGGGGGAATTCAATTTGATACATCACTTGTCACATCCAGAAGGGAATTTAGTGAATGTTTTTATTGCGGATGAAGAGGACAGGGTGCATTATGCATCCTTGGATAATGCTGTGAAAGTGATCAGGGAATTTAGGGAGCCATGGCTGATTAAAGTTGACATTGAGTCTGCCTTTCACTTGTTGCCTATTAGGAGTGAGTACTGAACGTTACTGGGGATGAGGGTAGGTGATAAGTACTACTTTGATAAAGCTATGCCTATGGGTTGTTCAGTGGCATGTGGGACCTTTGAGAAATTCAGTACAGTATTACACTGGATTTGGCAGCAGAGAGTGCGAATGCAAAAGGCAGTGCATTATTTTGATGATTTTCTGCTGGTGGGCGAAGGAAGGGCAGGAGCACAGGAGGGGTTGCGGGAGTTTACGAGCATATGTGAGGAGTTGGGGGTACCATTGGCTCAGCATAAGATGGGAGGTCCGGTGAGAGCCTTAGAATTTCTGGGATTAACGGAATCGTGGAGTGGTGACTGTTTTGTCTACCTGAGAATAAGATAGAGAGGCTTCGGATGGCTATACTTTTGGTGATGGGCAACGATAAGATATGGATTCGATCAGTCATGGAGTTGCTGGGGCTTTTCAATTTTGCCTGTCGATCTGTGCACCCAGGGCGAACCTTTTGTAGGTCGGTGGCTTATATGTTGAAAGGGGGCCGGAGTAAACACCGTTGGGTTAGGGTGAACAAACTGGTGCAGTAGGACTTGATGTTGTGGGACGGTTTTGTCCAACAATTTAATGGATGTCTTTCTGGCAGTCTGACTGGGTGGGGCAGGAGGAACTTCAGTTGTTTACGGATGCAGCTGGAAGTGCAAGTATAGGGGCCTATTTTGGGGGTCATTGGTTTGTGTCTGAATGGCCTTGGGATTGGAATGAGGAATGGAGGTGTGTCATGGCCTTCCTAGAGTTGATGCCTATATGGGTAGCTTCCTTGGTGTGGAAGGAGCATTTGAGGGACAAATGAGTAGTTTTTCATTCTGACAATATGGTGGTGGTGAGAGTGTTACAAAATAAGGTGGCTAAGTCGAGATTGTTGTTGTTGGTATTATGTAAATTGGTTTTGCAAAGCCTGTTAAATTTTTTTTTTTACAGGAGTGCATGTGCCTGGTGTAAAGAATGATATTGCTGATAACTTTTCCCAATTTCAGTTTTGTAGGTTTGAGTGTTATCTCCATGGGCAGAGGAAGTGCCAGAAACCCTATCAGAGGAGGTGTGGAATCTTGGGTCGAGGTAGCCAGGAGGTTGGTGTGGCATTCCTGGGCTCCTTCTACGAGGAAGGCTTATGGTAGGGCTCTTTCTGATTTTAATCAGTTTGTTTTGCAGTTGCCAGAAGAGGAGAAGGTGTGATCGGAGGAATTATTGTTATGATATGTAGCTCGTGCTTGGGTGACAGGTAAGGCTTTGCAGACAGCCAAGGTGGATTTGGCTGTTATTTGCATTTTCGCTAAAGTAGCGGGGTTGCAAGATTTTACAAATTCCTGGATATTAGGGTGGATGTTGAGGGGTTGGGGAAGAGTGGTGGTGGAATGTAGTGATATTTGATGGCTGCTTATGAGGATGGTATTGAAAGTTTTGTTGAGAGGGTTAGCGTTATTACAAGGTGGATCTTTGGATTGTTTCATCTGGGGCACGCTGTGTACATGGCTATATTTTAGCACCTTCAGTGTTTCTGAGTTGTTAGGTCTGTTATGTTGGAAGGATGTTATCATAGGTGAGGGAGAGGTTACTATTGCGTTAAGGAAGAGTAAGACAGACCAATTGGGTAAGGGATTCAGGGTAGTGATTAAGCCTGAAAGGAATCCTAGCCATTGTCCAGTAATGTGGCCCAAAGAATTCAAGAGGAGGTGGATGGGGAGTGTAGATGAGTTAATTTTTTGTTCGGTGGAGGGGAAGGTGGTGTCAAGTAATAGATTCATATGCTTGGTTAGGAGGGTTTTACGTTACATGGGATTTCCAGCAGATAGGTTTGCAGCTCACTCTTTTAGAATCGGCAGGGCTTCAGATTTTGCTAGAGAGGGTAGTTCCATTGATGTTATTAAGAGATTGAGGAGGTGGTCTTCAAATGCATTCTTATCATATATTAGATAAAGTTGTTGGCCTGATTAATAACTTTCTTTTCTTCTTTTTTTTTAGGGAAGCAGATTATCATCTTGGAGCATTCGTATATCCACTGGGCAGAGAAGCGTGTGTTAGTCAGGGAAGATGGGACAAATTGGAGTTTAATACATTTAGGGTGGTCAATGGCTTGGCATGGGGTTAGGGGTCTTAGGTAGGATAGGTTGCTGCATGAATATGAGAAGGTTAAATTGAGGGTGGGGTGTCCTTGCATAATAGTAATTCATTTGGGGGGCAATGGTTTGGACATTCTTTCTAAGACGCGATTAGTAGATATTATTCTACAGGACTTGTTGAGATTACAGACATTGTACCCGGGTATGGAAATTGTTTGGTCAGAGTTGGTTCCTCGTTTGTGTTGGAGGAATGCTTATAGTTATAGGGCGATTTAAAGGGTCAGGAGGTTTGTCAATCAGAGATTGGCTAGGCAATTAAGAAGTATGGGGATGCATACCATTGAACACAGAGATTTGGGGGATGGAGAGGAGGGCTGGTATCGAACGGATGGGGTGCATTTGAATGAGGTGGGATTAGAGCTGTTTAACCTGTATTTGAAGCTGTTTTTAGAGGGTATGGTTGAGGCTAGGGTTTAGGAGGGGGAACAACCTGGGGATCAGGCTGGTGGTGGAAAGTTCATTATACAATAATATTCATTAAAGGTTGTCAAATGGCTTTATGTTTTTAGTGTGGTTTATTTAAAGGGGGGCCAGGACAAATGTAGTTTGGGACAAACTAAGTTGTCTTGGTCCCACGAGTAAGGGGTAAGGGGGGGTATAGATGTTAGAAGTTAATGAGAGTCTTTGCATGTAGATTAGATAGTGGGATTGTAGTGGTGAAAGAGTTAAAGAAAAAGGGAGAGGTTAAGGGAAGTGATGTAGGGGAGGGAGGAACTTATAATAGGCTTAAGTGGTAGGGCTTAGGGGAAGTAGGCACATTTTGGCATGAGTTGGTGTCCCTCCCACCCTCCCTTTTTGATTTTGGATGGAAGATTTTGGCAGTTTAAGGCAGAGAAGAGGGACAGACTTGTCCTCTTCTATTCCTCCTCTAAAGAAGGTGGTTATTCATTGATTAATGGTTGTTTTGTCAGGAGGTGAGCAGGTAAGTTGCCTATTTAAGTGTGGTGGATGAGTAGGTATGCTGCCCCAGTGGAGGAGGTATCAGGGTGAGTGGGTACGCTGCCCTGAGGTATAATTGTCCAGGGTGAGTAGTTATGCTGCCCTAAGATCATTTCTGATGAAGGTAATTGATGTCGTTTTGTGTGCATAAAGTTTATTATACAATAATATTCAATAAAGGTTGTCAAATGGCTTTATGTGTTTGCTGTGGTTTATTTAAGGGGGGGGGGCAGGACTACATGAAACATGAGATGTCAGAATTTGTATTATCAATTAGAGGATAAGTTTGTGGTGATTAATAAAGAAGTGACTATAGATAAAGGAGTGGGATGGAGACAGAGTTCAGAAGTGGAATGTAAACGTTTAAAAATAAGGTTAAAAGTGTGTAAGAAATTTTTATGAGTATGAAAGTGAGTGTGAATAATGTACATTTTATTTTTTCTGAATAATATGTTTGAATTTTTTGTAAATAAATAAAGTTTCTACTCTTTTTCAGTAGCAGTCATTGAATCTCTAACATCCATTTGGGTACTGCCATGCAGTTTCCACAGGTATTTATACTGCACTTAGAAATTCATACTTTCAGCTGCTAGTCCACTGTATTTTCTATGGTGGGGACAGACTTGAATGTATAACTCATGTGCACAATATTAGGTCTATTCTTGTTGACAAGCTGACAAACTGTTCTTAAGTATGTTTGTCACAATCTGTGTTACACATCACAACTCAAACAAACTCTGTCTTTGGAAGACATAGCAATTGTGCATGCCTTGGTTTCTTCAAGACTGGATTACTGCAACTTTTATTACTTGGGTTTACAAACTTTGAAATGAATCATCTGAAGCTGGATTAAGCACAGTAGACAAGCTTCTGGCTAACACTTACTATTACTGCCTTATTATAGCATTTTTGCAGGACATATGGTCATGTGCTTTCAATAAAATTCTGGTATTCATCTTCTTAGTCCTAGACGATATGGATCCTTCTTATCTGAATGAGCTACATGTGGCCTTCTGCCTGGCTACCTTTTCACTGCAGATTTTCCCAAGTGTGTGACTTACTTTTTCTGGATTTTTTTTTCTTTATATATCAAGGTCAAAATCGTTGAACCCTGTGTAGATTCTTGATATCCCAACATTAATCAGGCTTAAGATAACCACAGGAAATCATTTGTTTCAGATGGATTTTAATTATTTATTTTTCCTTTCAAATATAATTTGGTTGATGATACCACTGGTTGACGTCTTTATACAGTCCCCATGTTTTAAACCATTTATTATTGTCTCTTATATATGCTTAACATGCATTTATAGATTTTTATTATCTGGTTACCCAATAAGCCAGTTAATAGCATTGGACTTGTGCTTATGAAGCAAGACCGCTGGTAGACAGTACTGGGAATTCAACCCACTACATTGTAAATGTATACAATGCAGATCTGGATATTTCTGTTCATAGTTTATGTGACACTATTAATCGTCAGATTCCCTGCATTTAACCAAATGTCCATTTGGTCAATGAGTGCTTAGAGTGGTGCTTGAAACTGAATGTATGCATAGCCAAATGTTTCAAATGTCATGAGTATGTTTTTTCGAGAAAGATTAGTGGGTTTTGGAGTGAGTTACAGTCTTTGTGCACGTGTCTGAGATTTAGAGGTTAGGACCAGGAGTAGATGTCTTATGCTTGTGTAGCATTGTAGATATTTTTAAGGTTAGGGTCAGGGTTAGGTTAGGGGATAGATGTGTTTTTAGTGTCTGTTTATGTGTGTTGTATAGTTATACGACCTTAGTAATGGGTGCTACCCTTAAACTTAACACTGCCCCTTATCCCAACCCTAACCCTATACATTACATTAAAAAAAAATTCCTACAACACTGACACTATTCAGACAAATTTGAGGCAAATGTTATGATGGGGGTGGGGGATAGTATGATGACCAGGAGGCAAAATGGTTTTCCTTTCTCAGTCTTTTGTGGGTTGACCTTTTATGTGTTTTGATATTCTGTATATTACAACATCTTAATGCCAGTATTTTCATTCACCATCAAGAACATTTGATGTTACTTAGTTGAAAGCTATCATCACACTGTTTTTGTTGGTAGCCATGAAACTCATATAAAGGTGAGAAAATAGCTACATTTATCATTTGAGGAGGTTACACATACAACATGGTGATGAATCTTTCACTCCCCCACTTGGTTTGTAAGATCTGGAACAAGAGCATTGGATATCACTGGATGCAGGATAGACAGTGGCCAAAGGTTTCAGGATATAGATGGTATGAAAGGGAGGAAATGCTTATTTTGTACAGGTATAAGAATAGATAAAAGGCAATGTTAATTGAAATAGTACCCCTTAATGAGAGTAGAAGTCTGACACAGTGGAGCATTTATTCCATTTAGTTTCAGATTGTTTTGTGATACAGTTAGGCCTCACGTCTTTGTTTTCAAGTGTTCTATCCTCATATAAATAAAATGATGGAATCTATTTTATAAAAGACAATTGCAATGGAAGTACAAGTTAAACAGCTTATAAATCAATGTACCCTTGAACATTTAAAGGCCTGCTCACATCTATCTATCCTTTTAAAGGTTTGTACAAATCTCATTTAGGCCTAATACCAGAAAAGAAGCTTGAAATTCACAACAAATCACCACACCACAACCCGAGGGCAGCTCATTGAGCAGAGACAATCCTGACTATGTTATGTGTAATAAATAATAAATTATAATAGTATGCAATGGTTGACAAAGGTAGACAGTGAGTCAACATTGCTATTCACAGTACTATGACTGCAGAATGGAATTTGCTTGGTATTAACTGCAAGTCAAATGATATCTTGAGAAGGTTATGCAATAAGGTCTGCCAGAGTACGCATACATTTTATGTAACTCAGCTCAGCTATGGTATCCCATGGGAATAATCCAATCCTGGAAATATGTCATTAGTCCTTTCATGCAGCTAAATTCAGGCAACTCCTCCTCTGTATGCGTGATAAGAGACCTTGGGACCCAGGTGGACAGTAGTCTCTCCTTTGATAGTCACATCGCCACAATAGTTAGGAAGTCCTTCTATGTGGCACACCTCATCATAGAAGGGTTCTCATCCAGGAAAAAAGAGGTCATTGTTCCCCTCTACTAGACACTCATTAGACCCATTATAGAGTACAATTCCCCTTTTGGAATGTACCTCACAAGACATCTGCAGCAGCTGGAAAGGCCACAGAAGTACCTCACAAAGAGGATTACTGGCCTCAAACAAATGCCCTACACTGACCACCTCAAAAAACTTTAGCTTTACTCCATAGCATATCGCCTACTCCGAAGTTATCTCTGCCTAACATATATAAAGCTATGTCAAACCCAGAGCTGTTGGGCATGCTACACCTAATGAAATCCCAATCCCACCAAGCTACACTCTCTAGGGACATAAACCTTGTCACCACAATAAACAGGACATGGTGGAGGGATAGATTCCTGTCCCAGAGACTTCCTATACTCTGGAACAAGCTAGCCATCTATGTCAAGCAAAGTTCTTCATTAGCACTCTTCAAGAAAAATCTTGATGAGTGGATGGGAAATAGGAAATACACCCCGGGGATCACTTCTGTGTCTCTGCTGGAGAGTGGCACAGGAAAATAACTTTCTTGGGTGGCGTAAGCTATTGTACCTTGCTGGCTAGGCTTATGTAGGCCCTTGGGCCGATAGCCTAGTACCTACCTATGAACCTATGAACCACCATGTACATGGAACTCTTCATAGCTTTAAAAGATATGTACAGGAATGCTTTAGATGCCTTGAGAAAACACAGAATAATTGAAAGGTTTATTGGACTGGTCATTTGAGAATGTAGGTTACCAGCCATACCAATGCTTGTTGAAAGTCTAAGGACCTTATGTATGATACACAGAACAGTGAAGAAGTAACTGTAATAAGGAGGAATACATAACTGCTTTGAAAGTGCAATATCACAGTATTGTAACACTGTGATACAGCAATCTCAGAAATATTATATATAAGTAGCTGGAGCATTAGAGAGTAAAACCTCATTTCATATGGTTTAAAGGTTTAACATTCATAGGTTCATAGGTTCATAGGTTCATACTAGGCTATCTGCCCTGGGGCAATTATAAGCCTAGCCCGATTCTGTATGGCTTACGCCACCCCTTGATTTGAGTATACTGTGCCCTTTTTAAGGTTTAGTTTACTGTGCCTCTGTCTAATAGTGACACGGGAGTAATCCCTGGGACAAACCTACGATCTCCCATCCACCTATCGAGATTCTTCTTGAAGAGATTCAGTGAGGTGCTCTGCCTCACATGAACTGGAATTCTATTCCAGAGCGAAGGGAGCCTCTGGGTTATGAACCTGTACCTCCAGCAAGTTCTATT
Source organism: Protopterus annectens (assembly GCF_019279795.1). Classification (NCBI taxonomy): domain Eukaryota; kingdom Metazoa; phylum Chordata; order Ceratodontiformes; family Protopteridae; genus Protopterus; species Protopterus annectens. Next base: position 546,360,530 of record NC_056732.1, on the reverse strand, counting down.
TATTTCTGTGCTGAGGTTCAAGTCCCTCAAGCATGTGGCTCTAAGGGATTTAGATTTACTGAGGTGGAGCATGTCCATTAATTCTGGATTTGACATAGCTTTGTATGTCAGGCATAGATCGCCTCGAAGTAGGTGGTATTCAACTCAGTAGAGCTGGAGTTTTTTTAACCGAGCAGCATATGGCATCTGTTTGAGACCCTTGATCCTCTTGGTGAGATACTTTTGGGGTCTTTCTAATTGCTGCAGGTGTCGGGTAAGGTACATCCCAAAAGGGGCATTGTATTCTATGATGGGCCTGATGAGGGATGAATAAAGGGGCACGATTACCTCTCTTGATCTAGATGTGAAACCCTTCGTGATGAGGTGGGCTATGTAGAAGGTCTTTCTAACCACTTTGGCAATGTGGTTTTCAAAGGAGAGATTGCTATCAACTTGGGTCCCCAGGTCCCTAATAACTTTATCTGTACTTAATGGGTTTCTGTCTATGTGGTAATTTGTGGGCACATTGTTTTTGCCAAAAGGTATGACTATACATTTTTTGGCATTTAGCTTTAAACCATGGCACTGGCACCAGTTATCTGTCTCTGTGAGACCTTTTTGAAGGATGTTTGTGTCAGCTGGAGAGTTGATTATGGCGCCCAGTTTGCAGTCATCTGCGAACTTGGTGAGCCATAGTCCTCCCACGTTTGCCTGTACCTCGGAAAAGTATATACCGAATAAGAGTGGTCCCAGGACAGAACCCTGTGGGATGCCACTTGTGACCGGTTTTGAGTCTGACATGGCTCCAGCAACTCTCACTCTGTGGGTTCTGTCTTTGAGCCAGTTTGCGACCCATCTTGTTACATAGGGGTTTATATTTAAGCTGGAGCTTATCTATGATGCCCAAGTGGGGTATTGTGTCAAATGCCTTTGCAAGGTCCAGATAGGCTGTATGGACTACCTTCCCTTCATCTATGGCTTTGGTGTCTGTTTCGAAGAAGTCAACCAGGTTCAAAAGGCAGGATCTGCCCTTGACAAAGCCGAACTGGGTAGGATCTAGTGTCTGTAGGTACCCAATGTCTTTGTTTATGAGCTCCATGATGATCCTCTCCATAGCCTTGCAGACTAAGCTAGTCAGGCTTATGGGGTGATAGTTTCCAGGGTCTGTAGAGGCTCCACCTTTGTGGAGTGGGACCACTGTTGCTGTACGCCATTCTGTGGGCACATATCCTGTAGTGAGGCTGAGATTGTATAGCTGTTTTATTTGAGGGATTAGTTCCTCTTGGAGTTCATGTAGGACGCAACCTGGGACACCATCTGGTCCCATGGAAGCAGTGTTTTTTGCTTTGGAGAGGGCAGCCTTCACCTGAGCATCTGAGATGTTTGGGAGGCAGCCCTCTGCCAGGATAGATACTTGCTCTTTTGGGGGTGGAGAAGTTTGCACTGAACCTGTCTGCCAGGATATTGGCGATGTCTGTGGGTTCAGTGTATTTTTGTCATTTAGAATCAACTCAGAACAAGTCTGGGAGTTGCATCCCAGGTTTCTAACATAACTGAAAAAAGCCTTATGATTGTCTTTGGTGTCCTGTGCAATTTTTCTCTCAAAGCTGGCCTTGGAGGATTTTATGAGGGATCTTAATTTTTTGCTAGTACTGATCAGAGATGACTTCCCTATTAGGGATTTTGCTCTATCATGTAGTAGCTTCCTCCTTCTGTTGTACAGTTTATTTATGGCAGGGGTCCACCAGACTGGATGCCTGCCTTTGGATGATTGGGTCTTGGTTTTGTTTGGGATAGCATGATCCATGCATTCCTGGAGATGTCCGTAGAATGTGTTTATATAGGATTCTGCAGTTTGGGCCGTAGTTTCCACTGGCCCTGGGGCCTTGAAGGATTCCACTTTGGTTTTGAGAAGTGAGAAGTTCACTTTTGAGAAGTTTTTCACTGTGGTTTTCTGGGCTGGGGGTTGGGTCAGGATGTGGACATCCAGTGAAATTAATTTATGGTCTGATCTTACCAATGAGGGATATACTTCTGGTGTGGAGCATAGAGTCCCCATGTTGGTAATGATCAGGTCTAGTATGTTGTCCCCTCTTGTGGGAGTGGTGACTAGTTGTTCCATAGCATTTGAGTTTATAATTTCCAGGAACCTTTGGGCTAAGGTGCTGGGGCTTGAGTAGTGCTCCCAGTAAATGTTTGGGTAGTTGAAGTTGCCCAATATAATGGTGTTCGGAAAGATCTTCATGTTCTCCAGTGTTTTCAGGAAAGCCGAGTGGGATTCCTGACTTTGAGAGGGTGGTCTGTAGGATGCTATAAACTGAAAAGCAGTCTTGCCCACTGTCAGTTGCACATGTATGGTCTCCGATACTTCATGCAATGCCACTAACCTGGAGGTGTGGATATCCTTGATAAATATGGAAACTCCCCCTCCTTTTGTGGTTCGGTCCAGGTTTTGGGGCCGAAAAACATGATATGAGGTATAGCCTGGTAGTGCTGGGGTGCTTTCTGGAGCCTTGAACCAGGTTTCTGTCACTGCACAGATATCGATGTTCTCCATACTGAGGAGAGCTTCGAGTGCGTGCATCTTGAGGTTAAGACTTCTGGCGTTTAGCAGCATTACCCTTAGTTTCTTGTTCCTTGTGCTGTCTATGGGGGTGGGTTTGACTTTTGAGCCTTGCCTAAAAAGGCACTATGGGGGTGGCAAGAGCCTTTGCCAATATCCGAAAGCCCAGTGGTGACAGGTGCAAGCCATCCCTAGCGAAGCAACGTGGCTTGTCGAGCATGTCATCCCAGGCTGACAGACTCTGGATCCCCTTTGAATGACACCAAAATTTTAGCCAATTGTTAAAATCGATCATTTTGTCTTTGTACTGTGGCTTCATTCTAGGTGAGGGTAAGATGCTGCTCAAGGTCAGGGTCATACCAGCCCGGGCTACATGATCAGAGAGCTCCTCTATGTCTCTTTTCATGTAGTCCAGGGAGGTACATCTCAAGTCATTCACACCAGCATGTACAATGACTGAGTCATATTTGTATTTACTTTGGAGTGACCTGAGTGCTTGCATTATGTGGCGGATCCTAGCACCCGACAGGCAGCTCACCGTGACCTTCTCTTTGTTCAGCCTGGTGAGCAGGACGTCAGTGTGTCTGACAATAGAGTAACCTATTACAAGAGTATCAGGTGTGTTATTCAGCCTTAAGGGCTGTGGCTGCTTGGCACACTGACTTTGTGGGTTATGTGTTGTGTGTGTTTTGTTTTGAGGTAGCGTTTGCTTGGATGTCTGCTTTGGAGGTCTCTGTTGCTTAGGTAGATTTTTATTTAGAGCCTCCGAGTATGTTTTGTGTATTTATGTGTTTGGTTCGCTGATGTGGTGGGACTATGTGATACTGGAATTGTGTTGTGTGAGGTTACCTTCTCCTCCTGACTGGTTACACCAATTTTGAGATGAGAGAGCTCAGCCTCCAGTTTGGCTAAATAGTTGCATCTCTCACATATATTTGAACCTGTTTGGAGGAGGAGAGGGTTGTCCGTGTACATGAGACAGTTGTAACACTGCCTCAAAATTCCCAGATTCACCAGCTGGACTGGAGAGGAAACCATTGACTGACCTTTGGACATGCTAGAGTAATATAGGGAAACTGAATTTAAGACGGACCAATAGAGGACAGGGTAATCGTAGAGAGTATAAGAGTAAGTAGTGCTTATGGTTTAATAGTGCTAACTTGTAGGATTACTTAATTGGACCAGTGAAGGGCCTTAGAATGAGAATATGGTGTTTAAATTGAGAGATAGAGCAGTTCTAAGGGAAAAAGTGAAGAGCAGACTTTGTGGAGCCAGGAATAGTTTAAACCCAATTAGGTGGCGCTGCCCGCTGTTGCGCTATGCACAAAAACGCGCAATACCGCGCAAAAGAGGCTTTTAAGAGAGGAAGATGAAGGAGTTTTAGAATTGACCCAAAATGGCCAATAAAACTACAGTTTCAAGTCAGTAACCACTCCCACAGGGGCAGGCAGGCTGCTCAATGTTTTCACTGCCACTGATCAACAGAGAGACTTCCCTTTAGCCCAAGCAAAAAATGGCCTCACAGAAACTTACAAACAGTTCAAGAACAGCAAGCCTGTAACTGAACTTTTTAAATCTCAGAAAAGTGGGAAAAAAGCAAGATTTTTTTTTTTTGTTTTTTCAGAGATAGCAGAGGTTCACAAGTATCAACAAGTTATAACAGTGCAGTAAATGACCCCACACAAGAGTGCTAGGCCAAAGACAGATAAAATGCAAGTTTTGAGAAAAAAACGATTTTAAAAATAAGTGCAAACAGGAAATTCAGTAAACAGCTCTAGGTTGTGCTCTAAATACAGTTACTAATGCAGAAATCAAGTTTAACAAGCCAGAAAATGCTCAAAATAGGCGGCTATGCAGAAAAACTTAGCAAATAAACAGAGGAAAAATACTTAAAATCTCAAAAGTGGCTCCTTTCTTCTCTCAGCGTTTTCTCCTCTTGGTGGGTGCTTCACCAACAGCCAACAAGCCTGAAAAGACGCCAAAACCGTGAGCCAACCAGGTTTTAAGAGAGGAGGATGAAGGAGTTTTGGAATTGACCCAAAATGGCCAATAAAACTACAGTTTTGGAATTGTTTGGAATTCTGTGTTTTAGGGGTTATAGTCAAGTTTTTGAAGTGTTAGTACTCCCAATATTGAGTTCCACATTTTTGAGAGGCAGATCTGACATACAGATCTTGCTGTGACATCTGTCTTTCAAACTGCATGGCTAATAGGTCACAAGTGATATATTAGCCCACAAGTGATATTACCTGAGGACACTTGCACCTACTCAAAGAGCTCAGTGGTAAGAATTACCTAACGTAAAAACCTGAGAACTGTGGAGATCATTTCTTCCTGTAGGAATGCTGAGACATATGAATTTGGCAGGAAAGTGGTCAGGATGTGAACAAAAGGAGACCAATGAGTAAACATCTTAACATGGATTGCAAGCAGATGGTGGCTAGAAGAAATGGTGCCACCTGATCGTAAGTGATTTAAAGGCAGTAGCATAGTGTAGCATCTAAAAAGATGAAAAGCTGCTAGATACGTTCACACTAGCATGACTGGATGGAAGTCAAGCTTGGATAAGGTTGCCAAGAAGGATATGGTATAAGTGCTGGATAGACTGACGTAAGGATCATATGGAAGGGTTATGGGAAAACTGTACCAGTTATACTGCAGTAAACTGTTGATGATGAATTTCAGATAGAGAAGATAGCACCTGGTTGGCCATCTTGCTGCATACGATCCAAATATAAAAATATATAAAAAGAACCTGATTGTGATGTGTTAAGAAATTATCAACAACAGTGCTTAACACCATGAGGGGAGGTGCTGGTCATAATCCTGTAAACAGTGTGCCTCCACTCCTTGCTCAGCTTACAGGTTTGTATTTCTAACTTTTTCTAAACCCATGAAATGTTGCTAAATGTATCTATATAATTGCTATTGCATTTGACTCCTATCCTGTAGTGCTCTTTTTTTGTTTTCTGTGTTTTGTGTTGCCAAATGATTCTAGAAATTATGTGGTTTCTTCAAATTAAAACTTTTTATCGGACTGCCTTCTATTGCTGTTTGACACTGGTTGTTGGGAATACTATGAAAACTTAACCTTGCAATATTACATTTTTAACAATAAGTTCATATAAAACGACTAGGAATCTAATAAATCTGAAATGATTAGTCAAAGGAGAATGCAGAATACCATACAGAAAATGGTTACTGGGGATTAGTTTTATCACCTATGAAGAAAAAGAAAACTGACAGAAAATAAAATACTAAAGATTAAATGCAATCAAATACATGCGAAGAAGAATGCTCTATGAAGGAAATTTGTAAAGCACAGAACAACTCTTTAGTTTTTGATTCTCAGACTTGAAGAAAATGAAAATTACGTATTCAAAATGAATATGCAGCATCACTATTAGAAAATTATATATCCACTATACCGGTTACGTTTTTAACTACCTCTCAGGAGGAGGACTTAAGTTTACGTAACAGGAGGAAGTTTTAGTTTTAGGGACAGGGAGGGGAGTTTTAATTAGGGAGTGGGAGGGGAATTTAGGTCCAGGGAGCAGGGAAGTAGATTTAGGGTAACAGACTGATCATGAGATTTAGATTTAGGGAGTGAGAAGGGAGATATAAAGTTAGAGGGTGATCATGGAGTATAGTTTTATGAGGAGGCATACAGTTTTACATTTATGGAGAAGATGGGGAGTAAAGGATTAGGCAGCGGTCAGGGAACTGAAGATTAGTGAGCAGGAGAGGAGGTTGAGTTAGAGATAAGGATTCAGGTTAGGGACTGGATAGGAGATTTACCGTTAGGGTATTAGTAGGGCTGTGCAGTTTAATAAGGTTGGGTTGTTATAATTTACATACTTTTCTTCTTTCAAAGAATTTAAATAGTATGCAGATTTCCATAAAATTAAATCATTTTTCTCTTTTTATACCACTGATGTCAAATTTACTCCAGTTCAAGAAATGCAATATGTTTCAGAATCAGTGGAACAATTTAAAGAAAATGAGCACTGAGGTTATAATTACTTCTGGTATTTGTAATAATAGAGCGTATAATGAATTTATTATTAGAGAAAGTCACTTCACTATAAAAGATATGTTTAGAAAAGATTGCATGGACATTATGGGTATATATTGCTATGCACATTTTAAATACCCTAATCTGCTGTCATGACCAGTTGGAACTCTTTAGTCAATTCTTAATCTTCATTCCTACTTCATTATTGTTGGAGACTGGGACTCAGTGTTGACTGCACAGCTAAATAAAAAAATCTTAGGCCTCCTTGTTAAATATTATTCTCACAACTGCTTTAGAGGATCTGTTTAGTAATTTTGAAATAATAAATCCATTTAAAATCCATATTTAGAAACTAGCTCCAATTCACCTTTTTTCTCTGTAAAACACAAATCATGATCATTGTTAAGCATTTCCTTAACACCCCAATTGGTTAGTTCAAGAAAATGTGGTTCTCTTATTGAACCTAGATATTTAGCTTACCAGTTTGAAAGCATGTTGATCATTAATCTTAGTGAATTCATTACCTTTCTGGAAAGAGATATAACTATATTCTAGATACATTTTTTTAGCTACAACACAGTTTAAAAACTATTTTTGGCAAAAGCATAGATACTTTTATTGTGAGTATTGATTAATTTATGAATAAGAAGGAATTATCATGAACAATTTTCAAGTCTGAGAACAAACTTTGCATTAGCCGTCACTTATTAGTTGAAAAGACATGAAAGGACAACAATCAAGTCCTTGTGAACATATTTGCATTTTAGTTTAAGCCTATAATTATATTTGTCTAAAAGTCTGATGATAGCACACAGACACAGACACACACACACACACACACACACACACACACACACACACACACACACACACACACACACACACACACACACACACACACACACACACACACACACACATCTTTCTAAACCAATACACTGCACAAGACTGAAAAAAATGTTCCTTCCTTACAAGAGGAAGATATTATTCAGATAATGAGGTTAGCAATAACACATTTGTGGCTAGATTCTAAAATGTTTCTTCAGTTGTTCTTCTTCGTAAAATGCTCTGATATCAACTTTTTCCTTGACCAGTTAAACTTTTCCACACTTTCCCACTCTCCCCATTCTTCCCAGTTTGTAAATTTTAGGGTATGTGGAATAGTTGATTATGTCAATATAAAATCTAATAAATCCTCAGGATACTGGCAGTTTCACTGATGATATCACTAAATGTTTTATTAATAAACTCAGTCGAGTTCCATTCATGCTTTAATTTCATTGCGATCTGCTTACATCAATCCTGCAATAGATCTAACACTGTCATAATTCTAAAACCATTTAATGATCCTGTAAGCAAAGGATCATGGTTAGTTACTACTAATGCAGTCCAGAAGAGCACAGAGGAGCCTAGCCCAATGTCTCATTTTCTGGATATGCGCTTTGCTCAGAGTCACATAATAGGAACTTGAAGCTGGACAAATGAAACCTTGCCTAGAGAAAGTAGCTCATTAACATCTCAGGGCCTCATTTCTCTGTACTGCCACTTCTAACAATCACCCTACAGCTTTAGTTAATATTGATAGTATACATATGGAGCCATTTTATTAACAAAATCCACGCTGTTGTATTGTACATTATTTTACCTATCAATCTGGATTCTTAAAAGCTAGATATTTTTTGGTCAAACTTTGAAATTTAGATAAAATTTCTTCCAACACACTTCCAGAACTAAGCACTTAGTTCTGGAAGTATGTTGGAATAAAGTTTATTATTTTTAACATTTACAGGAGTCGGTGATATCAATTTTAAGGAGCTTTCTTACTTACTAAGATTGCTAATAGGCATTTCAGTGGTGTACCTTTATTTTTATGCTGGTACTGCATCTCTGCCTTGAGAATTTCAGATGTTTTTAATGCCTGTTGGACTTCCAGTTTGGTTATATGTTTCAGCTGTTGTGCCTGAATCTTGTTAAAGTATTTTATTCAAATTCAACTACTTCTTTCTTCATTAATAATAATGTCAGTCCAATTTTATTAAAATGGAAGAACTTAAGGATATCCTGAATCACCATATTTACTTAGCATTCATGTTGATCTCTTATTAAGATTACTCAATGATAAATAATCAACTTGCTTTCCTACTATTGAAAATATTTCTGTCTTCCTTACAAATTTTGCTGAAAATATTAATCTTTATTTTCGACTCCCTGAAACTGACCTTTCTAAGATACTACATATCACTGTTTTTTCCAACTTTCTATGAACTTAGTTTAAGCAAATCTGTATTTTTATGCTAAATGTAAGCCTTTCTCTGACTTCTTCAGCATCTGATTGAAAAGTAAAATGAACTTCTCAAATAGTTATGTGTTAAATATACTAAAATAATGTTAACTTTAAAATAATATGGGTAAGGTTTAGATACAGGCAAATAGAAGGCAATAATGTTTCCCACTTATCAAATACTGTCAAAATTGGCATCATTCCAACATTTTTTCTTGTTTTAGTTACTCACCTTGCAAAACCATATCATGAAAATTCCTTAAAACTGTACATTGTGAGATGCTTACATTAATACTTCACAAAAGCACAGAACAATGCTTAAAAAAACACAAAGAAAGCAATTGTTATAATACCACAGTACTGAGTCACAGTAATAGTACTTTTAAGTTTAAGTATCAGTGTTTAATAGCTGTTCAACTGGCTTTTTATTCAAAAGTACACACAATAAAAGTACTTTTAAATTTATATACCAGAGTCTGATAGCTGTTCAGCTACCCTTTTCTTCAAAAGATACCAACATAAGAGAAGCAGTTTTGCAGGGCTAAGCGCTTTTGTCCAAACATTTAATGAACTTCTTTAGAGCATTACTCTTTGATTCCCAAAATAATTAGAAGTTTATATTTAAAACTCTTCTCCCTAAATATTTGGAAGTCCTTTAATTCAATAAGTTTGAGGTATTTTTATATTTTCATAGCTGGTAGGTTTCACACAGCATTGCAGTTATCAAAACAAATGTCAACTGGTCTCCTTTGGAAGTACAACTAACATATCTGTCTGATTAATATTAATTAATTTGTTCTTCATTTAAAATGAGGACTGATGCAAAGAGTAGAAAAAGCATGTATTGAGTGCAATTAATGTTTCCTTTGTCATATTAGTATTCTGAGCTCCTGGATAAAGATTACCTTTTTTTCTGCATTATGTTTCTATGTTTCATAATCTGCATTCAAGAGCTATTAATTCCATCACAGAGTATGCAACATAAATGTTATTGTGAAAGGACATTTACAAATCATCAAATAAGAGAAAAAGTCAGATGAAATAAAGTCTGTGTTCTTATGTTATGCTGTAAAGGTTTGAAAACACAATCTACTTATTTATTAAATATTTTAATTTACTATTAAATGACTTGGATTTGTTCACTATTGCTGTATTGCAGTATCTTCTATTGTTAATCTAAATATTTTGATTACCAGTGGCATCATAAATGATCACTGTCTCCCCTTCTTTACTCCTTAAATGTGGCTAATTTACTTATTAGGCCTTTACATGTGTGTATGACTGCTATCTTAAATACAATATTCCTATAGCTTATGCAAGTATGGATAATTCTGCTTGGTCTACTTTTTTGCTCTAAATATAAGCATAACTCATTTGATTCAGTTCTTTTAAACTTCAATTATCTTTGCAAAAAGACTGTATTACCTAGCTCTGTCACACACATGTCCTCCCTTTCCCTAAATGATACATTTATCAATTTTATTTTTTTTATGTTTCTTCTTACAATTCTCTTGATCTTATGATGAGTAATAGTAAAACTGGAATTCTTCTATGGAAAATTCATTATCTAACATTCCCGCTAATACGTCACAGTACTTCGGTAATGATTTAATGTTGTGCTTATTATTCTCCTGCTAAAAAGTCTTCGATATTTCCTGCCATATCATGTTATTCTTCATCTGTATATCGCCATTTTGCTGCTGATCTCTTCTTCATCTTTTGCTTTTTTTTACCAGGCACTCACAAATTGCGAAATGTTTTATTAATAATAATGTTATTAAGAATCATTATATTACAAAGTGCATGACTTGGCAACAAGCTTTTCTTGGTCTCTGGCCTTCATATGCAAATAGTAACAGTTTAATTATGGTATCCACTCTTGTAAAATTTTGTATTAGTAAAGGAAGTGCTTCTCTCAACATGCTAATAATAACTAATTATGGAATGCAGAAAGGCATAATGCAAACTAAGGAAAAACATATGCCAGACTGATACAACGGCAGACAAATGTGTTCTGTACGTAACTGCTAATAATGATAACCGTTGCTACAAGTACAATTAAAATGTCAGTGAACCAGACAACATACCTAGCAGATTCCTTTGTGTGAGCAATGAAATCTTAACTAATTCCTCATCAATCATTTTAATCAAAATGTTGACAGAGGGCATAGCCCTGGCCTGTGGCAACAGTCTTCAGCAGAACTAATGTATAAAGATTGAACATGACAACCAAACAATTTTAGAACAATCCCCCTAATCAGTTTTCTCAGAAAAATCATAGGGAAACCAATATAGTGATATTTACAAAAAAATAAAATAAGGAAACAATTCCTGTTAAGTACAGCGTGGGGTTGGTGAGGGGTAGAATGGTGTATTTTTTGGAGAAGTAATAGCAGCTCTTGAAGAAGAGCTGAGTATGTATGTTGCATAAGCTGACATTGCACATCAGAAAAAAAGAAAATATTAAAATATCAAGCCATAGCATTGTTAAAACACTGATTAAGCAACACAGCACAACACGTCTTCATGAGGGTTTGCCTTTCTATCCTGATGGTGCCACCTTCAGTGTTCTCAGGGCTCTCAACTAGGTAATTTCTATTTGCACAAATTTTCTGTGATATAAAAGTGGGAAACTCACCCTGGGTAAAAGGCAGTACTGATTTTGAAGGGTAACATAATTCCTTCAATAAAAGGCACAGAAACTTTCAAAGGTGAGCCGCACAAAATGTTCAGCTGGGGTACTGTTAATGACCATTCCTTTACTGTCAATAAATGCTTTCAAAAGACTTGCCAAAAATGGCATATATTGTAATTATAAAATGAATGATTGTAGCTTAAAAATATAATGCCATAATTTAGGATGTAGGGACAACAGTAATCAATAACTTTAACGTTGATGAGCATACATATACTAAAGTCAGAAAAATACGTTGCACTACCCAGCTAATTCCAAAGGCCATGCCTGGTCGTTCCAGGGAAACATTACTTTACAACCCAGTGATTTAGCTCATTACTGAATACATTCTGGCTTTTGCAGAAACACTAGGAATAGATTGAAAAGGTATATTTCCAGAAAAAAATCACAGCACAAGAAAACTTGAACTGTTCAGCAGTAAGGCTTCAGAAACAGGCATCATCTGTCTGGTCCATAAGACACTGTCTGTTTTGTTGTATATGAAACTCACTGACCTTAATATACCATTGCAACAGGTGACATTTTATTGTGAAACATAGTAAAGGGTGCCACTCTTATAATGACTATACACACACACACACACACACACACACACACACACACACACACACGTGTGTGTGTGTGTGTGTGTGTGTGTGTGTGTGTATATATATATATATATATATATATATATATATATATATATATATATATATATATATATATATATATATATATATATATATATATATTTATAAGGTCTACCTAATTTTGCTGAACAATACTTTGGTTGATATCTGTTTAATACACACAATTTTGTCAACTAAACAGATGGCCGACAGTGATGTGAGATGAGAATCCTCAGGTGGGGATGTACTCTTTTCCCACAGGGATTATACAATCTCAGAGTTAGAATATATAAGTAGGAGGGGTGTGAGGTTGTAGTACCCCATATGGCCAAAACGGTAAAAAAATATGTTTTCTCTGTTTTTTTTTTAAAGTTTTGCATGTGCAGAGATTATTTTATATGCATGTGTAATGATGTGTTGACATGCATAATGTCAAATACTTAGAATCAACAATAGGCATGTCTGCATTAGTAGTATTCGATTAAGTTAAGTAGATGAATGTATATATATATATATATATATATATATATATATATATATATATGCCTACTCATATCATTTTAGTGGAGAAAGAAATGTTTCCTTATCATAACCTATTGCACCATTCATTTTAGTGTAATAACATGTCTTATTTCTATATACTATAGCAACAAAGAAGCCAATTAGCAAAATTACTGGGATTAAGATTGTGTGAAATGCAAAAGTTGATCTGGTTTTATATAGGAATTAAGCTCTGGCAACTTGCACTTGCTGTATCGTGTGTGTGTGTGTGTGTGTGTGTGTGTGTGTGTGTGTGTGTGTGTGTGTGTGTGTGTGTTTGCTTGTGTGTTTTTTACTAAGATAAGAAATGAAACAACTAGAAATAAAATGCACAGAGTGCTGAAAAAGCATGCTGCATTGAATCAGCAGCATTAAAGAAATAGATTACATATATTTTATTTTCATGAACTAATGAAGTGTTGCACTTCCTGTTTTATGTTCTGCACTATAAGAATATTGTACTTTGCACAGTGCAGCTTTTAAAATGGTGCATAACATCTTTACTTAATAAAGTCAGTGCTGACAAGCCAGGAAAAAAAGATGTATGCAATTTACTACTGGTGGTGTTGACTTCATTCCTTTCTTCACCTATACAGATCTCATCTTTTTAATTATAGCAGTCAGCTAACATTCCAGCCAAAATGGAGTTATGGAAATGTGGCTGCTATAACTGGATTTGATTGCCCTAAATATAAATATTATATATAGAAAAATCTGAAAGATACACTATACAATCACATCCAAGATTATTGATGTTAGCCATTAACTTCCAACAACATTAATCTTGATATAAATGCAATAGTGCCTGGAGATTACAGAAACCAAACTTCTTGTATGCAAGTTGGTTCATAAGCTTAAGGATCAAACTTAAGAACTTGTGAGTATTCATTCTTAGTATAACTGTTAGGTATCCATAGCCTGCAGTATCTATATAAGCATAGTTTTCTATATGTCTCCAAACGTTATGATACAGTAAACCTGTGGCGCTTATAAAAGATGCACTATGTGTTATGATGCACAAATTATCGGTGGCAATGTTCTGGTATACCTGGATGGTCTGCCATTCGCCGTAGCTATTGCTCAATATTTGGATTTTGTTTGTTATATTGTTTTATTGCTATTTCACTAACAAGCTACACATCAATGTATTAAATTCATTGAATCCTAATCTAGAAGTAAAACAGTATAACATGATCATGTACAAGATATGAAACATGCAGTGAATCAAACTGATAATGTTGACAGCAATATCATTCTCAAAAATAGTCCACATTTACTGAATTAATATCTAATAAACATATAAACAATTTTGGTAAAGGTCAATGTGGATACTGCATCCTGTAATATAACTTAATTTCCTGTTTTGTTGTGACAAAAATGTAGTAGGCTTCAGGATTAAAGCCTCTCCCAAATGTACTATGAAAATGCATTCCTCATATTAATGTTATGATAGCCCATCATATACAGGAATGTGCTATGTGTTTAGTTGCAGAACAGGAGTTAGATAAAATTTGCATTGATAAAACAAGCTATAAGGAAACATTTCTAGTCATGGCTATGACACATAAGTTGCACTAACATTCATTGCACTAATGTAAGAGCAGCTATTTAAACAAAATAAATGCACTGATTTAAATGCAGAATATGGAAATGGATTGAAAGACCAATCCTGTACTGCTGAGCTTTTCCACACCTTTGGTACAAAGATGCTGCATGCAGTTTTAGAGAAAGAAAAACAAACAAGTCAAAAAAAGTATGACAGCCTAGTTCTGGAAAGCATATTAATCTTGTGAATGGTCAGTACATTGCTTGTTTACAGGAATGAATCAATCATGGACAAATCAAGCAAGACCAAATACATAAAGACATGAAAGTTGACAAACACAACAAAGATAATTGCTTAACCTGTTTTGTCAGAGTTGGCATTGATGGTATTTGTTGTGATGGAAGTGAAGATAGTCTTTGCGCTGTCCGTGGTAGCAACACATTTCTGCTTATTTTTCGTGGCTTCCAGTGCTTTGAGCTTCTTGGCATGTTTAGTGCCTTTGTAGTGGGCCACAGCCTGATTCTACAAAGGAGAACAAAATGAACCATGCAATCAGGCTCATTTCTACACCGACTTCTTCTGTATTAATACAAATACAGACAACCTTTCAATAATGAGTACCATGTATGCACTAAAATTAAAATGGCAGAAATTGTAAATGGAATGATGCCTTTAGCTGGTGGTAGAAAAGCCTAGCTACTAATAAAAAACATTAAATAATTAAATTCAAAACCTTTCTTATTTTAGATATTACAGAAATCTACCCATAAAGTGTTAAGGTAATTGTCTGAGATGATTATATATGCATATTTATACTTGCAGAATTTCATTTACTTCTTGTGTTTTAATCTTCATATTTATTAAAATAAGGATGATCATATTACCTTTAATAGTGTTGCCACTTTTCAGTAGCATTATTTCAGAAGTCTCTCATTTTTTGTTGTCTTTATAAATGGTGAATTTATTTACTGAGAGAGAATGTGTCAGATGTTGACAATGTACGTCTTTATGAACCATGTCAGAATTTCATTTGTCGATATTATTATAATTATTATTATTATTATTATTACTATTATTACTGTTCCTGTGACTATTTTATCAAAACTAATTTTTATAATAGCTGTTTGACTGCTGACAGATATTTACAGAATTTGGTATTTCTTTTTTAAGAGCAATTGAGAACAGACTACATGAACAATTAGGGTCAAAATATTAAATGCATTATTTTCCACTACTTACTTTAAAACACATTTTTGCATTCAGATTATACAATTATTGTCCACCATATGAATGATTGGGACATCTGATTGTTTTTTTTTCCCCATTTCATTTACTGAAAGAAACTTGCTTTCTTCAAAATGAACCCTAAAATTAATACATATTGCTGTTATAAAGCAATTTAAATGTCCTCTAACATATTCATAATGATATTACAATAAGAATTTCATAATATGACAGCAAATTCTGCTATTTAAAACATATATTTTTTTCTTTATCTTTTATCTTTTTGCTCAAAGGAGAAAATAACTTGTTAAAATGGCTAATGTAATAGTAAAACATATTCATACAGCATATATTCAATCTGGGAAATACAAAAAAAATGCTAGAATGCTCTGTGCATAATTTTGTGAAGTACTTTTTGGAGATTTATTTTGCATTCTGTTCTTCTTCAGAGTGAGATATTATGTTTTTCAGATACACTACTTATAGATGCCAGTTGACCTGTGATTGTACAATATCAGTGAAATGTACCAGATATGAACAGAGGAACTACAAGTAGAGAATGTTTTGAAAATTACTGAATTTCATAATTGACTTGCATAGAATATATTTAGAGATCTATATTATTTTATCACTGTCATTTGCTATTTAATAGTGCAGAGGAATCATCTGTACTGTTTGCTTGAGAAAGTACTGTTAAGGCAAAAAATGTACTTTAATCATTATTTCTTCTAATTCACAAAGATGTTCCATTTTAATCTATATCTCTAAATAATAGGCATAATGGCTGAGATAGACAAATAAATAACCGATCTCTGCAGAATTTTCTACCTCCTAATAAATGTCCATAGAGAAGCTGAAGTAAGTGTTGCAGTAATTATTTGGTCAAAGTATCTCTTCAATTGATTACTTATGTACAAATAATGTAACAATATGGAATCAGAAAAGATTATGGCATAAAAGGTGACACTTATGAAATATTCAATATTTAAATTGTATACAGGTTAAAGTAGTTTAATGTTATCCAGTGGTATTTATAACTTTGTGTTATTGAAGCAATGTTTGTTTGAACATTGATTTTTCTGCTGACTTTAGATCCTTGGATACCCTTCAGTCCTGACGTACCATCACATGTAATAAGTTGATTATAGGTTCATAGGTTCATAGGTAGGTACTAGGCTATCTGCCTGAGGGCATTTATAAGCCTAGCCAGAGTGTGTCAGCTGTCACCACCCCATTGGTTAATTAACTGATCCTCTGTCAAGCAGAGCCAATGACGTGATCCCAGGGGTGTGTTTTATGATGTACTGACAGATACTGGCAGATTCTGTGCTGCTTTTCTAAACAACGATCTACAAGTATTAAGTATGAATGATGATAGCATGATAGCAAAGACTAAAGCTGACACGACTTGTATCATTTTAAACTCCATGTATACATTGCCAAAATTACTAGATAGTTACAGTTTACATATTAGAGTTACAAATGAGGTTATACATTTCCTTGTGGTAACAGTGCAACAGAGTCAAATGATTGTGTAATCAGATGATTTTATAGTTAATGGTAGAAACATTAACCCTATTATTGTAAGGAAAAGATACTTGATACTATCTTAAATGAAAAATAAATGGTCAAAACTAGACCTGATAAAATAAATGGAAGGTATGGTTTTGTGTGGGGCATGTCCCTTACTAACCCCATTCAGATGTTTGTGACCTCACAACCCTTATACTGTTATCATTAACTCTGCTATTACTGTACATTATGCATAAAACAACATCCTTATTTGTACTAATACCTCTTGACAAATGCAATTTTTGATCATTTGAACAAAAATATGATCCACATATATTTTTTCATTAAGTTTTACTATTAGCGAAAACTATTTTATAAACAAATTTTAATTAAGGCATCATTCCATTTAGTTTATTAATGATATCACTAACACAGGATTGGTATATGTAAATAAGATTAAAACTAGGTACCCTTATTGAAAGTACACTGGACAGTGACACATTTAATTAGAAACAGCTTAAAAAGAACGAACACATTCATGCACACACTATGCTTTTCAAATAACACAAAACATTCAAAGATAGATTAAAAGCTAAATGTGAAGTAATAAAACAAACATGTTAATAACTGTTAAATTAAAAGACTAATGCCAAATTAGGAGCACTGATTTGATACAATTCTCTGTACCAGTCATTCTTATCACAGCATTTCTGTTTCAGCATGGGAATATGGATCATCTTTGGTTTAGTTCAACACACTAAAATCCTTTAGATTAGATTAGTCTGCTTCTAATCACTTGTGAAAACAAAATCTATAGCAGTCTCAGTTTGTACCTGAAGTGAACATGTGCTACTAGGCCCTCTAGTATGACCTTCTGAAGTAGTTCTGTGATGACTGACTTCCTTTAGAACAGCTGGTGAATCTGCTATGAACTTACTTGCATGTTTGTGATATTATTTGGAATATCACAGCATTAATACTACATACTGAAGCAACTGACTTCAGTTTACAGGTCTAGAGTAAGTTTAGGATTATAATCATATGTGCAATGAAGATGTAAGACAGTCATCTACAAAATGTATAATAAAATTGTGTCCATGAGAAATGCTGGTGTCAGGATTGCACTTTCAGAATACCAGAAGTGGCAAGAGGTGCTTAAAGTGCAATTTGAAACAGAACTGATTGATTTGTGTTTGACACACTGACCCAGAGGAGAGAAAACTCTATCCAAACATAAAAATAAGTGTGGATTATTAAACAACCTCCTTCCTTATTTTATATGTAAGTTCTGAATATTTCCTTTGTCTTTAAGTATAATATCTTATTCATTTACTGCATTCATTGCATTGCTTTATTAATTAGCATTTGATTTATTTTATTCAGTATTATATGGAGCATCAATCTACCCAGGAAAATAAAATGCATATGGCAGAGTTACAGCCTTGTAAGGGATGCCAGTCCATTGCTGCATAGACAAAATTTGTCACAAATAACAACTGCAGGCAATTAAGATGATAACAGTTTTCCTATCAGCATTTCTTTGAGATGAGGATTGAAACTGAAGACTATGGCACAAAACCACAAAGACACTGGGAAGACAAAGACATGCAAACTTCAAACCAGACACATCCAAATCATGAACCAAAGTTGAGCACTGGCAGGCAATAAATATGATTAAAGTATAAGTTGCAAAAACACACTGATGAAGGTATCTTTAGCACAGTAAACATGTGATGACACATCTCCCTTAATATAAAAACAACTTTTGATAGTTATCATCATTTCACTTGTTTTGTTTGTAGTTCCCTTCAGTTTCATGGATATATATTTCTTGCTGCAAGTGCTGCTGTTCTGATATGAAGAAATGCTTCATTTAAATTAAGTCAGAAAAACAAAATGCTAACATTGTATTTCATATGTTCATGGGTAATTACTAAGCTAACGACTCCATTGGGCATTTTTAAGGCTAGTCATTCTCCTAAAGGTAAGAATCAGAAACTGTACCTTGTGTTTTAAGGTAAGCACTTTAACCATTATGCCGACCCCACCCCCAATTTCCATTTGCTATACATGTAAGCAACTACATTCAACTGCAATAATATTTTAAGGTGCTTGGCTTAAAAGATTACAATGTTTACAAAGTTTGTTGAAGAAAATAATTAGATACCCTGGCTTGTTTATTATGATGTAAAATTGCTTTCTTTCAGATTTTAATGATCCTGCACTTACATCATTAAGACATTGTTGTTAATGTGTTAGTTGCAATTTAAATTAGTTCACATTGATGAAATCACATCCTTATACGAAACGAAAGTTAATATAGATTCAGATACGGCTGTTTTACTTTCTCCATTCTGTACTTCACAATATCTATCATGCCATGAACAATGTATTCTTAATTAATAGAAATCAAAAGGAAGCTGAGTACCTAATTGGCAACTAATTCATTCATAACTCTAACATCAGACATATATTTAAACCACAGGTTATGCATACCTAAATTCGTATCTCATTAAATCATGTCTGAGTAGCATCACTCTTTCTTAGTCATTATGTCAGAAGTCACACACTGTGGGAGAAATGCTTCCATCTTTAGTTAAAATACAACCATCTTTACTGGCTCTGAACCTCGGTATCAGTACATAACCTACTGCACCCCATTTACAGCTGATGTAATCAAGCACAAATGAAAACAATCCAATTCTTAGGCTGATTAATGTACAAAAAACATAAATCTGTATGTCATCGCATGTGTTATATATCAGATTTTCCACAACTTTAGTGTCATATTGCTAATCAAATGCATAAAAATAAAATCAATTACTGTTATTACAGTTGATATAGCAAGGCAATTGGACAATGTATGCAATATACTCAAGTCTATAATGAGATATTCACTGATTATTATGTGTGATAATCATTAACATGCACAGTAATAAAATAAAATAAAAATTAAAATAAAATAAAATAAAATTAAATTAAATTAATTAAATTAAATTAAAATTTAAAATAAGCTAGAAGTAAGTGCATCAGTCAACATATCTGTTATTACAGCTTTTGGCAGCTGTTCACTCATTTCAGAAATGTGTGCATTGTCAAAAAATGTGCAAAAAACATGATATCTAAATCAGAACATTCAACAATTGAAAGTACACAGGAATACAGACAGATGCTTCCATACGTGGGTTGACTGTGTACCTTACTTCTGTCATAACAATAAAAAAAGTCTAAAACAATTTGGAATACACCTGGGTCAGCAATAGTCACCTTTGTTGTCCTGGGATAAGGCTGGGTTTCAGAAAGTGTTAATTTGAGCAGTAACACCCTAAAAGGAGTAGCCAAACACTTTTGGATGCCATTTCTGATTTAGTGCCAGGCCATCACAGTGATTCTTATGGTTTGGTGTATCATCATACTGGGCCATCTCCACAGCAATCTGAAATGCTAGTGCCATTCTGGGGGAATGGAAAACTCTAATTAGCCATATGCTATTCCTCAGTAATGACTATATAAAAGGATTTGCTCAGCCCAGAGATTCAAAGGATCATGCAAGTGTGTAATTATCATGATTGGGCATGTTAATTAACATGTAAAAAATCCTATGTTCCCCCATTATGCTTAATGGGAAAAACACATTGCAGGTAAGTGTCAGGTGGTTCAGTGGAAAAGTGGAGGTGTAGAGTGTTTGAATGTGTGTTTGTGTGTGCCTACAGGGGTATGGATGTTGCCCAATGACTGTGGGTCTGTGTGCTTGTGTGTGTGCGCATGTGTGTGTGTGTGTGTGTGTGTGTGTGTGTGTGTGTGTGTGTGTGTGTGTGTGTGTGTGTGTGTGTGTGTGTGTGTGTGTGTGTGTGTGTGTGTGTGTGTTTATTGGTTGCCATGAGATTTTTCCTGTGGGTGTGTATGTGTGTATGTGAGTGTGTGGGATCGAGTAGGGTGAAGGGGTGAGTGTCTCTGTGACTGCAATTGAGTAAGGGAGTGTCATGTACAGAAATTATCTATGTGTGCTGGGATGTCTGTAGTGTGTTTGTGTGGGCATACCTGCATGTATCTAGGATAGCAGATGGGGGGCCTATAACAATGCAATAAATGGACAGCCAATGGTAATTACCACAACAAAGTACTGTTTAGCACTGGTGATTATTACATGTGATTCAGAGAAATGTAAATTACCTTATAAATGAGGTTTAGTAACAGACCAATTTATCCAGGGACATCTTCAGTTGAGAGTCAGATAGAAATAGTAATGGGAATTAAGAGGGTAGGGGAAGGAAACTAATTGGGGGGGTTGAAAGGGTTAAATGGGAATGTAGGAAGATTGGGAGGAAATAAGGTAAGGGTAGGGAGGAACAATGAGTTTTAGGCAAGTGTAACTTGGTAAAGAATCAAATTTTGGTGTGGACTTGCTACTGCAATTATTACATCCGTGACGACCTGTCGGTACTGTAGTGCGGGTAGGCCTTGGACTACTTTTAGGCAGGATTTATTTATTTAGTTGTGTGTGTATGGGTGATCTATAACTTAGGGGGGGATTTAGGTAGTGTGGGTGGGTGGGGCCAAGAGTATGCATATTAAATTAATGGGCGACTGGCAAGTATTTTGATGCATATTTTGACAAACTGGACTATTTTGAACTGAGCAAATGTATGATTTTACTGTGCATCTGGAAGCGTAGGCTGTCCTGATAACACTACCTTCAAATCTTTTTAGGAAGTAAGCAGCAGAGTGAGAAGCACTTACATCATTAACTATCAGGGGCACCGCTGAAATGGTAGTAATCGTTGTCGGCAAGAGGAAACTCCAGTGATTTATTTTGCAGCTGCTTGTTGTGTTACACATTTTATGGGTTGTGGAATAGGGCATTTCCATTTTTTATGGAATGTATTCTGTGCGTGTTTGGTTCTGGCAATGCACTTGGTGGATTGAGTGATCGCTTGTGAATGTGCTCCTGTTTCATTGGCGGTGGGGGAGTGCTGGCCATTGCAGTTTGATTGTTGTTGTTTAGCAACTTGCCTACAGTTCTGCATGGTGGTATGAAGGTGAGGTACCAATTCTCAGGCTTACAGTCATGAGGTACACTCTTTTCTGCACATGTGTGATTGTGGCCCAAACTGTTGGCAAATCCTACAAGCATACCATTCTGCTGTCCAGATTTTTGCCTGGTAATTTTGCTTTGTACCTTAAGAAATGTATGTTTTTTGGCATATCACTGAGGACAAAAGTCACTACATAATGGCAGACATTTGAGTCCCTCCATTTGTTTCCTTGAATGGCAGGTTGGCATGGCTTTGGGTGCTGCTTGGTGGAAATGGGAAACTGTCTGTTTTAAAACATTTGTATGCCACCTCTTATTCCTTTGTAGCTTGAGGGTTCTATTAAATTGGTGGCATTCTATTAGGAGGAGGTTACACTTTGTTGGCTGCATGTGGGCTCTTGTTCGGGGAGGTTGTGATTTATGCAGGGATGTTGGTGTGAATGGTGGAGTGCTGACTAGCTTTGAATGGTTGAGTGCATTGAGGTAGTGCATGCAGTTTTTGGTGGTGATCATACCTCCCAACAAAACAGATTTTCCTTGACTGCCTGGATTTTGCCTCATATTTTGGTCCGTGTTTCCTAAGATTGGGGTTTTCTGGCAAATTAGTGGCAAATCAATGAAGATGGAAGTTAGAAAATAATGACAAATATTTTAGCTCAACTCTCTAACTTTGTAAGAGTGATATTTAAAACTTGTCCCTACTTATGCTGGATGTGGAGTTTTTGAGCCTTTGCCCCACTTTCATTAATAGCTTTGTCACAATTCCTTGGTCTAAGAGGTTGAGAAGTTTGTTGCTGATGGGTGGCTGGGGAATTGTATGGTCCCAATCTATTCAGGGGTCGCTGTTATACATTTGTGGCTTGTGTTGTGGCTGTGATTTACCTGGAAGCAGCACTTCTCCATCGTTGGTGGCTTTAGTGGTGTTTAGACCACTCTGGGCTGGTAGTCCAGCTGGTTGAGTTAAAATGTGTGATTGTGGGCTGCAGAGAGCAGGTGCAGTTAGCAGATAGGGGAGAGTATGCGCATTTGGTGGAAAACTAAAAAGCAATGGTAGTACCGGTGTGGGAATCAGAGAGGTTTGCTGCCTGCAGTGCTTGCTTTATCATGGCCTTCAAGCTTGGTAGGTGTGTGGTGGTGCTTGGAGTCTGGAGAGAGGGAAGTTTGCCTGCACTGAGGGCTGGTGGTGAGGGGGGAATGTTTGGAAGAAGTGCTTGTACCATACCTGGGAGGCATGACATTTTGCTGTACAGATTTTGCACAGAATGTCTGGAATCTTGTATCAGGTTGGTCTGTTTTTTCATAAAATTGTGTCTTTCTGGCAAATTATTGACAGGTCATGTTGAGGTTGGAGGGTGATGAAGGACGGTTGAGTTTCAGACTTCCTACTCTTTAGAGATGATGCATGATGTTGCTGATGCAACACTGGTGCTATCAATTAAGTTTGTAAGAGCAATATTTAAAAAAAAAAAAAAAAAAAGGAAATTGTTTTTGCTTGTGGCTTTATCCAGATTTCTTTTTCTAAGAGGTTAAAAGGTGTGGTGATAGGGCAAAACATCAAATTTCCTGATCTAGGAGATTGAGAGGTATGGTGACAGGGCAAACATGTTGTTCTCTCAGCTCTATAAGTTTATAAGAGCAGCATTTAGGGGTTGTCCCTGGTTTGGGCCTTTGTCCATCTGTGGGTTATGACTTTGCCCAGAATTTTTGTTCTAAGATGCTGAGATGTATGGATTCACACAAAATCGTATTGTTATTTGCAGTAACTGGACATTACTACTCCCTAGATGTGGCAGGATGGCCAGATATTATTTCATAATTTAAGTCTGTTTTTCATCAAGCTTTGAAGGGTTCTCAATAGCATTGGAACACATGCTTCTATAGCTAAAATGGCACCATATCTAAAGCACACTCATGTTACCTCAATTGATTTACTTTTCCTGCCCCAAATTCAGGGTGACCTCACAGTTACAGAAGCTGTGTTCATGGATCAAAGTCTACACTAAAAGTTGAAGCGTTGTCACATGATACTTTATTAAAAAACTTTCATGGTACCAAGGAAAGTACAACTGGACAATGATCCATTTTCAAAAGAGGCTTCGGACAAGAACTTATTACATGAAATTTAACACAGTAGTGTTTTGACAAATTGTTAACTGGTATGGAGGATTAAGGTTATGAGTTATTAATAAGCTATTTCTCGCAGTCCAGTTGCACCTTTAATATGTTATGATTACTTTTGTCACAACTTTATAATTTTTTGTAATAGGGCTTCAGGATTGACAAGCAAAGCCGGATCTGTTTTATTTTTTATTTATTTAACATTTGTTAACCGGGAAAGTCCAACTTGGAATGAAGTCAATTTTCAGCGGAGGCCTGGGGGAAGGGCTCCAGACACGTCTTTCTAATGTGGGAGGAAACAGGACCACCCAGAGAAAACCCACACAAATGCAGGGAGGACATACAGACTATGCACAGAATGCTTTCCAGCTGAGAATCGAACTGGAGAACCTCTTGCTCTCAAGCGACACTACCGCTGCACCACTGCACTGTCATATTGAAGTCATTCAGGGGGTGGGCAGGTGGCCTTTTATTCCTCTATTTCAGAGGATTTACATTTGTCCTTTCTTTGCAGATGGTGGTGCTGTGATGGGTATGTCAGCTGCTGGAAAGCTACTCAGTGAGGTCACAGATGGTGGAAGGACAGAGTTCGTATCAGCTGGTGGTCTGAAGGAAATGGTCTCATCAGGAGATGGATGATACTGCAAGGGGTGTTTTGGCCATTGGAGCATTACACAGAGAGGTCGCAGGTACTGATACATTTTTATGTGTGCATTTAGGGATAGAGAGTTTATGTGATATGGGAGTAGTGTGGGAACAGGTAAGGATGACATGCATCAGGGGCATGATGAAGCAGGTGCTTGGGTTTAATTATGGGGAATTTGTGGTCGTACATAGGTGGAGTGGAGTCATGACAACTGAGGTTGGGTTGGACTTTGGGATCTGGCTGAGCGATTGATTAGCTAAGCAAGCCTTGTGTTGGGGGTGGAGTCTTTTGAATCTTTTAGTGACTTTGTGCCTAAATGACAGGGGACAACTGGGTGCTACATTTCCTTATGTGTTAGGTTTCATTTAATTCTATGGTGGCTTAGTTGCAGAAGGATAATGCCTTGGCCTTGCCAGTCTTGCTAAATTAAGGGTGTGGGGCTGGGGTATGTTTGTGGGCGGAGTGTAGGTTTCGCACACTTGCTGGAAAGGAGCGGGTATTTATTAAGCTGTTCAGGTGACAGACGGGAAGGCATGCTGGTTAATTAAGTTTGCAGCAGCCTGAATTGTGAGGGCTATCTTTATTGTTGCAGAGATTTCAGGGTAGCTGGGACAAAGGGAATTTTTGGGGGTAGAGAAAAGGGGTGTCCTTTCATAGGTGAAAAGGAAGATCAGGGATGCATTTTCTCATTAATGTATGGGTATTGCATCAGATGCTCATGTTATTTCCCAATAAGACTCCCCACTGGCACAGCTATAGGGTCCAGATATCAGTCTAGTGGGCAAGCTAAAACCTCCAGCACCCTCTCTGACCAACCAGTACTTCATGTCCCTGCCCAAGTAGCTGACACACACACACACACACACACACACACACACACACACACACACACACACACACACACACACACACACACACACACACACACACACACACTTTGAGATAAGAGTTATATACAACCACACAGATACTGCTGGCGAAGGCTGGCACAGGTTGTCCAGCTGTGCCCCTTTTGCCCAGACTATACGGTATAAATCACTGCCACCACCCACTAATATTTATCAACTACTAAAAGCCCCTTATGAAAGGGTGTCCAGTTATACCGTGCAATATTATTATCCAAATGGTAAGTGCAACCGAACAGTCAATGCTTATTTGGAGTGGCTTTGTACAGTATCACTATATATATGCAATGTACTCTAGAGCTTAAATTATCTCTACACAAAACAGTCATAGTTGAAAGGTTTAAAAATATTTAATAATAAATAATAAAAACACAAGACAATACTTCTTACTACACAGTACTAGTCAGGAGTTCAGAGATCACAGAAAAATGCTTAAAATAATACAGTAGAATAGTTCTGACATCAATACAAAAAAAATTCTAATCTTCCTATTTCCTAGCTATATCTAAGAGAAAA
The DNA here is from genome assembly GCF_019279795.1 of Protopterus annectens. Taxonomy (NCBI): domain Eukaryota; kingdom Metazoa; phylum Chordata; order Ceratodontiformes; family Protopteridae; genus Protopterus; species Protopterus annectens. The sequence goes on along the minus strand of NC_056732.1, from coordinate 546,334,347 downwards.
CACAGTTCTAAAATAAACTTACATATAGAACACAGGCAGAGTGCTGGTTAGTCGGATGTTCTCAAGACAAATGCAAAATGCTCTCTGAATCTCTCTCCTTAAATTGATAACACAGTGCTGCTTCACATTACATCATTCTTAACAATTTTCTGTTTTCCCAGGCTAACAGAAACTCAGAGGTTAATAGCCCCTTTGATCTTGCTGCTGGTCATGAAGCCAGAACAATAAAAGAAATTAGACATGTAAATTCTAGCCATTAACTCTGGCCTCAAAACAATAGTAAGATTTCCTTCATTTAGACATCTTGGCAACTAGTTTTGACATCAAACAATTACACAATGCTTGACTTATCAGATTTCCTACAGCAGAGTGCATTGTTGTTACATTTTTGCAGTTCCACATTTCACAGCATTTTCTTCCATTTAAGAGAACAAACATGTGGTTTACATTAATATTTACAAATGACAGAATTATTTACAAATTCTATCCAGTTAGGCTGGCAGCCTTCATATATTGTCACAATATCCATTGGGCAGAAAAAAGGGGTTGCAGTTAGGCATGATGGCATACATTTGACCTTGCTTTTTTTGGGTGACATTGGGCTTCTAAGAGTTCTGGTTGTTGAAATTGGCAGGTAATGACCTGGGAATAAATATGCAGCTACTGTTGGTAGTTAGGATAAGTGAAGATTTGTTTAATTTCAGAGATTATACAAGGGTATGGGTATTACTTTGGCATGAGAGAAGGATCATTTGTTTAATTTTAGTCACTTAGGCAATTGGCTGCTTTGGATATTTATGTGATAGGGCTTTGGGAGGTTGATGACAGAGATCCAGTTTAGTTCAGCGAGGAGCAAATACACAGAATGACGTTTGACTTCTCCCCTTTTTTAATGCAAGTTTAGGTTTGTTTGGAAGTTTTGTTGGAAGATTTGGTAGGAAGGAGGGGGGACAGCCTGGTCAGGCTGGTGGGTGGAGAAGGGCAGGCTTGTCCCTCTTTTGTTCCTCCTCTGGTGTTGGATGTTCATTTCAATGAGTTGGGAAAGGAGAGTGAGCAGTTGGATGCTACTCGATAAGTAAAATAAGTGAGTGGAGGTAAGGATGCTGCTTATTTGGTCATGGTGAGGGAGGTCACGCTGCCCTAGATAACAGTTATTTGGATGTTTATGCTGTGATTAATAACAGTTATATGGATGCTCATGCTGTGATTAATAAATAATATTGGTCAATAAAGTTATGTTTAAAGAAATTAATAAAGGTCATCAAACGTCATTCAGTGTGATGTGTTTATTGAAGGGGACCAAAACAATGAGTCTTTTTCTTCATCGTGGCTAAAATAGTCTTGTATTTTATGCAGTTGTATGAACTGGCCCTTCCAGCTGTTGCAGTTATGTAACCATAAGTTATTCTTTCCGAATCCCAGTGCAAGCCTTTAAAATGGATAATTTCCATAGGATTTCTAAAAAAAAAAATAATACAGAATATCCACTTCTCTGTTTATTGAAGGACTTGTGATTTAAAAGCTATAACTGTCTTAAGTCACAACTGAGGTCAAGACTTTGTTGTTTATTATTAGTTTTTAAGGGCAAAACTTTATGTGATATGATGTGGACTGTCACTATCCATGTTATAGTTAATTTACAATGTTTTGTGTGTTCTGCAATCCTTCAAACTTCACTTGACAGCAAGGATAAGATTAGACTGCTGGTGAATAAAGTATTTTGCATGAATGATATAATCAACAGACAGAATTAAGTTTTGCAGTAATGTGGTAATACAGGGGTGCAGGAATATCACAGCTTGTAGACCACTATCCATAGTCTTATATGGTCAGACTGATTACAGGCCAAATTATTCTCTTTTCTGAACAATCTGTTTATATCATTACTTGCCTATTATGCCAATTCCAACCACATAAATGGATTTCATTAAAATTTCAAGCCAACAAAATGCATAGATACCATTTAATAGTATCTCCTCACAGCTATTAATCTGTTAAAGGAATACTGGCTCTGTAACAGACATGGCAGAACCATGGCTGTTTTCATGCATATAATTAATGCCTTTCCAGAAGGCAACTGAAAAGGCATGCAACTTAGCTAAGGAAAAATTAACGTATCATACACTGGAAAATGTTCATACATTAAAAAAGAAAATGTCCATTTCCTTGGCAAGCAATGCAATTGCTGAATGGCGTTTAGATCCTTTGCTTCACTCTCTGTGATAACTTTGGCATCAACAAAGCCTAAAACTACTGGCGAAAGTCCTAAACATGACTGTTGATATTAATAACTTTATTCATGTACTATTAATTTCCTTATTGTTTGTTTCTCTAGTATTTTATATTTAACAGGAAAACAGAGACTACTTTTGCAATATGAACAGACATGTTTATTTATTGTTTATTGTACAGCAAAGAATATACACTATAAAAATGTCTTAGCCTATTTTCTGCTTTTGTTTTTCATCATATCTGGCATAATGGGAAGGTAATGTGCCTAAGTGGTCATCTGCCATGTATCTTTATTATTTGTAGGCATCTTGATATATGTTCTGGTCATCTCTCGCTCTCAAGGGTCATGTGAAATCACAAACAATGGCCTCCGTTTGCAGCAATGTTCTTTGTGTTCCAAAGTATCTGTGAGAAAATATTTGGCAAATCTAACTACTGCAAATGCTCCATTTCTTTTTTTTTTTTTGTTAGACAGCTTGACAATTATTGCCCTTATAATTGTGTAATATTCATGTAAGAGGCTGTGAGCCCCACGTCTTACATTTGATTCCGTTCAATTTCTTATGATATTGCAGGAAACAGAGGGACAACTAAACATTTTTCTACTAACCACACTCATGAGTACTCTGTGATTGCAAATAGTTATTCATTAAGGCCAAAAACAGTATTATTATTATTCATGGAATAAACAAACCAAACAATGGACAGAACAGTTCCAGACACTCTGCGAATGAAACCCATAATTACAAGATACATCTGGTTGTAAACACCATGGAAAGACATATGTAGTTTGGAAAAAACTAATTTATCCAGAGACACTTTAGGTTTTTATGGGGAGAAGGGGAGGGGGTGAAAAGGTGGTGGGAGAGATAATAGTGTGCTTTGTGATAAATGGAGGAAGAATTGTGATGGATAATCAGGCAAGGAGGTGTTAAGATTAATGGGAGGGTTGCTAGACAGGAAAGTGAGATAAGTGTAAGGAGGAATTAATGTGATTTTGTGTAAATGCTTTAGGGAGGGAAGATTAGATTAGATTTAGGAGTGATCTTGCTGCTGCATGTATTAAATCCATGATGACCAGAAGGTACTTCTGGAACAGGTAGGCCTCGGGTTACTATTAGTAGGTATGGTGGAAGGGGTTTAATGATTTTTTTTCTTGCTGCCTTAAGTTTGCTAAGTATGGAAGTGAATTTAAGTTAGACATGCATGTTATTAATTTTAGGGGTGGCATGAGTTTGTAATATATTCCTTTTTTCAGTAGTGGATTGCTTTTTTTGGTGTAATTTGTTGAAGCTTGTTATTTCTGTATCATCAGTTTTTTGGCATTCCCTTTGTTTATAGTTAAGTCCCCCTCATTTTGAGTCAAAAGTCAAGTTTTTGATTTTCCTACTAAGTCAATTTTTCATGTTTTGTGTGTTGTGGCTTTTTTGTTGGCCATAAGACATCCATGTAATGTTGTTTCATGTTTACGAGGGTTGTGGTATCTTTTTTCTGGTCTATTGTAACTTTCACCCATTTGTATCATCATTGGTGGTGATGGTTTAGTAAGTCATGGTTAATTGCGGCTGGGAGGATTCTCAATTGAAGATGAGTAGTTTGTGAGCCAGAAGGTACTTTGAAATAATGGTCACCCACTGTGCATGTGCAGTGTGGGAGGATGGTGGAAGAGGCAGGCTGTTGTGTATGGACTTTTGGTTTGTTTTTCTTGGGATGTCAAAAAGGCATCCAATGTCTTTAAAGAACACAGAAGGAAAAATAACAATAAGTACTTGGTACATCAGTATTGAGTATGAGGTTAGTGGAACAATGCTTCGTACATCAGTACTGAGTATTAGGTTAGTGGAACAATGCTTGGTACATCAGTGCTAAATATTAGGTAGTGGAACAATGCTTGGTGCATCAGTACAAAGTATTAGGTTAGTGGAACAATGCTTGCCACATCAGTACAAAGTATTAGGTTAGTGGAACAATGCTTGGTGCATCAATAAAAAGTATTAGGTCAGTGGAACAATGCTTGGTGCATCAGTACAAAGTATTAGGTTGGTAGAACAATGCTTGGTGCATCAGTGCAAAGTATTAGGTTAGCAGAACAATGCTTGGTGCATCAGTACAAAGTATTAGGTTAGCAGAACAATGCTTGGTGTATCAGTACAAAGTTTTAGGTTAGCAAAACAATACTTGGTACATCAGTACTATTAGGTTAGTGGAACAATGCTTGATGCATCAGTATTAAGTATTAGGTTAGTGGAACAATGCTTGGTGCATCAGTACAAAGTATTAGGTTAGTGGAACAATGCTTGGTGTATCAGTGCAAAGTATTAGGTTAGCGAAACAATGCTTGGTGCATCAGTACTATTAGGTTAGTGGAACCAATGCTTGGTGCATCAGTACTAAGTATTAGGTTAGTGGAACAATGCTTGGTACATGAGTACTAAGTATTAGGTTAGTGGAACAATGCTTGATACATAAGTACTAAGTATTAGGTTAGAAGAACAATGCTTGGTACATCAGTACTAGGTTAGTGGAACAATGCTTTGTACATCAGTACTAAATATTAGGTTAGTGGAATACTGCTCTTCAATCAGCGTGGTTTATCTGCAGGGTGTCAGAAGACACCATTTAGCTGAGGAATAATTTGAGTTGCTGAGAGGGATAATTTCTGGTGCTGTGCTCATTCCTGTCAGCTGCCCCTGCTTTTCAAGGATGTCACTTTTTGTGCATGTTAAGCCTAGGCATGTCCCTATTAATCCCTCTAAAACCTTGTGACTGTGGGAGTAAGTTAGTGAGCTGCACTGAACAAATAATGATAGAAAATGGAGTCATATACTTCTTTTAATTTTCAAAATGTATATTTAATGCATGTTCTCCTATTCTGTCAAGATCTTTAAGTTAATAGTACTATTTTTAAGTGTCCCTGATTATTTCTAAACTTTTTCCTGATTCTGCTGAGATTGGTCCCTAAACGACTGAGAGATGTGATTGTGCTTGGTAGCGATATTTTCTATTTTCTGCTTGGCAGTCAAGGTAGTGGTAAGGTTCGGTGCTGTAGTCTTTATGGTGCAGGTTTTGATTTGGTTTGTAACTGATTTGAGATTCCTGGCTTTGAGGGGTGTGAAATAAAGAATACCTGCTTGGTTTTGCTGGGGAGTTGTTGACTTTCATTTAGATAAAGGAGCAGAGTATAGAATGCTTCGGTCATTAAGATATGTTTTAAGAAATATAATAATATGGCTATCAATGAATCATCTAGACAGGCAGATGGTTGACTGCCTCTCTTTATAACTGGTATAGTCAGTTCATTGACTGTAATTTTATGTAGAAGGTATAATGCAAGTTTTTTTTTTTTTTTTTTTTAGAGATAGTGGGTAATGCTATTCTTTCTTTTGACAGATGACTGGATGTCGCAGTCTGAAGCAGCAATGGGCATTGATTTTATCACAAGCTGAACAGTTGCTCTGAGAGGTGCCACTGAGACAGTATTCTATGATGGATGCATCCAGCATGTCAAAAATGAAAAGGTGGGCACAAGCATAAAAGAGCAATTTGGTGGCAAGAGGAAAGCGAGCTAACAAGACAACTGTTAGTGCCACAGTGGATGCTCCATTCGGTAGAGCATTTTGCGATACCAGTTCAGGTAATGATATTTTGTTGGGATTAGATAAATGTACTGTAGGCCTCACCTCAGGGTAGGCATTTGGGCAGTGAAGGAGGGGACCCAATACATAACAGCAACAAGGTTGCAGGCAGCATGGTGGATCAGGTTTTCCTTAGGGAGACAGGGCAGGTGCTGGGGGAGGTGCTAGTTGGGCAGTTACCTTAGGGTCCTCGTTAGGTAGCTTGGGATCTGGCTTGGGTAGTGCTGAGTCATCTCAGCATGAGATGACGTCCTATTTTGGAATGGGACCTAGATAATTGGTTAATTACTCAGGCTTTGGTCAATGCTGAAAGTTTGGGGGGGGGGCTCTTTGACCCGGCACATCCCTGCATCAGTTAAAGAGAATATCTGCATCAGTGAATATTTCAAAATATTCAAATTAATCTGTTAATAATCTGGCAGGGACAATAACAAGGATGTCTTGGCAGCTTTAGCAACACTGGGATGGAAGAAAGTTGGAAGACTTTGAGCTTGGCTGAATTGGATGCTGGGTTTTGTGTACTACACGGCAGTGTGGCTAGAGAAAGATAATCGGCTGGCCTTACCTCTTTTGGCTTATTTCCTCACAATTCTTTAGGCACAAAGGTTATGTGTCATGACTGCTTGGATGTGGCATGATCAGCGGTTCTAGAAACAGATAGTAGTAGATCAGTCATTGAAATGGGAAGTTAGGCACCCTGACATTTGGCTATTTATCATAATGGATACCTTTGGGGGCTTCATTAGATGGGATAACTTAGGTGACAAGGTGGCTGGAGTGTGCTGTGCATTTAATGCAGGATGTTGCACATGGGTGGCATGTAGATTCTCGCACACTTATTTGAACTTTGTGGGATTGCATCCAGCATCTCACTGTGTTTATTGGGAATGGAATTTGGTCAACACAGGTTCTTTCCTTACTGGTATGGGATCATTATCTCCTCCACACAGCTTTCAGGGGCTTTGCAGGTGAGGCAATTTTTGAGGACAGAGGGGACGCATGCCTTTTCAATGACAGAGTGGCAAACTGGGTTTCCGATTCACCCATTAATATACAGGTATTGAGTCACATGTTGAGTCCTTTTCTGGATTTGGAGGTTGCGGCAGAGTTGATGGGGGGGTTCTCATGGGGGGTTTCTATTAGGTTTTTGGTCTATGGAGCTGTCTCAGTTTGGAAGAATTTACATTCTTTTTGGGGGAAAGAAGGAGCTGCATGCAGGCAAGCTACTGTGTCCCTTTCAGTTCACTCTTTTTGGAAGTTTTAAAGTGTCACTATTGGGATTTGTCCCTAAAACATCACCTGATGAATTTCAGTTGATTCACCACTTGATTTCATATGCAAAGAAGATTCAAAGGTAAGGTATGCTTCATTGATCTGTGGTTGTTAAAGATCAATACTGAATCGACATTCAAATTACGGCCAGTGCAGGAAGAAAAGTGGAATGGAGGTTGACATAAATTTTATAAGGCCATGCCAATGGGGTATTCAGTAGCGTATGCAATATTTGAGAAGTTTATCACCAGACTTCATTGGCTTTGGTAGGAAAGAGTGGGTACTCAGAGGGCTGTACATTATCTGGATGATATTATGCTGATATGTTAAAGGTTTGTAGGGGTACTGGAGGGTATGTGGGCATTCCTGACAATGTGTGAGGAGCTTGGTTCTCTTGGCTATGCAATGTTGGAGGGCCCCACCAAGGCATTGTGCTTTCTATGTTTCTTAGTGGATGTGGAGCAGGGGTTGTTTTGTCTTCCAGTTGAGAAGATACAGCACTTGAAAGAGGAGATTGTTTGAGTGAAGGATAGGGACAAGGTGGGGATTAGGGATTTCATGCAGCTTTTAGGGCTATTGAACTTTGCATAAAGGGCAATTCATCTCGGTCATACATTTTGTAGGTTGGTGACATTTTTGTTAAAAGAAGGGAGAAGAAAACACCACTGGTTAAGGATTGGCAAATTTGTTTGGGCAGATTTAGCATTGTGCTTGTCCTTTTTGGATCGATTTAATGGTATTTCATTTTGGCAGGTGGACTGGGTTGGTCAGGAGGATTTGCAATTCTTTACAGATACAGCAAAGGGGATTGGGTTGGGAGTGTTCTTTACCAGGGAATGATTTGTGGCTCATTGCCCAGGTGATTGGGAGAATATGTGGAAGAAGGATGTGACCTTCTTAGAATTGATGCCTATTTGGGCAGCTTCAGTGTTGTGGCAAGAGTGGTTGCATGGTAAAAGGGTGATTTTTACAACTGATAATATTGCATTGGTGTGTGTTTTGCAGTCAAAGACAGCAAAATCCAGGTTGCTTTTGTTAGTTTTATGGAAACTGGTTTTGCAAAGTTTCTTGATATTTTTTTTTTTACAGGTGCACACTTGATGGTTCCTGTAATGTGATTGCTGACAGCCTTTCTCGTTTTCATTTTCACAGGTTTCAGCAACTGGTTCCAGAGACAGAGGGTGAACCAATCATGTCACCTGAAAAGGTTTGGTAGATTGGGCTGAAGTGATGGGACAGCTGATTCAGCAGTCTTGGGCGGTCTTGATGAGGAAGGCTTATGGTAAGGCATTATCTGAGTCTGATGCATTTGCTTTGCAATTGCCTGAGGGAGATGGAGTTTGGTTGTAGCAGCTGTTACTGCAATATTTAGCACAGACCTGGATTAAGGGGAGGGCAGTTCAGTCAGTTAAGGTAGATTTGTCTGTCATTAGCATATTTACGTGGGTTTCAGGGTTGTAGAACTTCATGAAGTCATGGGTTGTAGCTCAGATGTTGAAATGGTATGGTAGGGCTGCTGGTAGGAGGGTTAATAGGTGTCGGCCAATGACTAAGCAGGATGTTAAGGTTTTGCTAAGAGGTTTGAGGTTACTGACAGGAGATTGAGTAGATTGTAATTTGTGGGTGACATTGTTAATATGGATGTATAGGGGAGCATTCAGGGTGAATGAGTTGCTGGGATTGCTGGTATGGCAGAATGTGATTATATTTCCTGAGTCAGTGTAGATATAGTTGCAGAGGTTGAAGACTGACCAGATGAGCAAGGGTATGCAGATTGTTTTGAGGATGGATAGGGATGAGTCAATGTGTCTGGTGTTGTTGGCCAGAAGATTACATCTGCCACATGTGGACAGTTCGCAGGAGTTGGTTTTCTGGTCATGGGGGGATGGATGATATCAGACAATCAGTTTTTGTGTGTGATAAACAAGGCTTTTCAGTGTCTAGGCTTTGAGGGAGTCAGGTTTTCTACTCATTAATTTTGTATTGGAAGGGCAATTGAGGAACATGAGTATTTGCACTATCAATCATAGGAATTTTGATGATAGGGACCCAATGTGGTTTAGGAAGGATGGAGTACACCTGAGTGAGTTGGAATTAGATTTATCAATGTACACCAGGCATTGTTTTTGGATGGCTTGGTAAAAGTGTTGTAGTATTTGAGGTAGAACAGCCTTGGTCTGGCTGGTGGGCAGAGAAGTGGGATTGTCATGTGCATCTTCTGTTTCCCCTCTGGTGTTATGTGTTTTATCTTGGAAGAAGACTGGGTGAATCATTTGTCCAGAGATTCTTTAGGGTTTCATAGGTGGAAAGGGTGGGGGGTTAGTTGACGAGATTATGGGAGAGAGTAGTATATTTAATGGTGAATGGAGGGAGGATTGTGATGAGGAATTAGGCAAGGAAGGGTTAAGGTTAAGTGGAGGGTGCTAGAGAGGAAACGAGATAATTATAAGGAGGAGTTAATGTGGTTTTATGTAAAAGTTGCAGGGAAGGAGATCAGATTTAGTAGGGATCATGTTGCCCAACTTCCCTCTCTCAGGTGATAATGTGGTTTCAGAGAAGAGGGATTGGCATGCCCATCTTCTGTTCCCCCTCTGGTGTTATGTGTTGGATTTTACAAGGTGGTTGGTTGGGAATGGAAGTGAGGAGTGGCATGCTGCTTCTGGTAAAGTCAGAGTAAACAAGCATTGGGTAATGCTGCTTATTTTGTTGTGGGAAAGTGGTAAGTGAGAGAAGCTGCCACTGTTAATTTGTTATGTGAAAGTTATGTTCATACTGTTATTAATGGATTTTATGATTGATCAATGAATTCTGTGTTCAAGAACATGGTTCAATAAAGATCTTCATATTCCATGTCCATGTAGGGTGTTTTATTTTGGAAAGGGGATCGGGACAAAGAAGAACCACCTGTGAAGCAATAAACATTAATCAGTTAATAATTTCATCTTATAAAAATTCTGAAAAGAGATTGCTTCCGAGTGATTAATATGAATGCATACACACATGTATCTGAAATCATTATGGATTAATGTTATTCTCTAAGCCAATTCCATTCACTACTTTACTTACATAAAAGTAAATATTGGCCTTTTTTTCTCCTCTACATTGTTATTAGCATCTTCAACAAACTTAATAAATGGGTCCTTGTGCAGTTGCAAGTGTTGGTGTGTTTTTCATTTATTAATAAACGGGTTTCCCAAAAACAGTAAACATTCTACCCCAAATGTACAAAATTGTGATTAGATGATAATGAATGCATGTTTATCTAAAATCAGTGCTTTACACAGAATGAAACAAGTGCCATTTTATGCCCCCCCAAAGTACACATATGCCTATTAAAATATAATAATTTCCATAGCTACATTACTTGGATAAAATTTGAATACTTGTTTTATTCTGCCTTTTCCTTTCTTGTTTCTCCCATAGAATTGGAGAAAGGCATTACAGACGTTAACATTCAGAAAAGGTGCAACATAATAACACTGAAAGGGAAAATGAAGCCATTCAAAATCAAGGTAAACTGCTTTCGTATCAGCTACATAGTGAAATCTGAGATGAAAACTATGCCTCTGAGTCAAAATTAAGTGTGTAAAATACTTTAGAGAAGCTCTATAAACAATTGCAGCTACATCATTTTGTTTGGCTGGCTTATTCAAGAAACAGCATACAAACCCACAAACAATGTCTACCCAACTGTTGCCTTCACTGATTGTAATTCTGCACAAAATGTGGACAATATTTAATTCATAGCTTAGTAAAAGCTAAGAAACATATTAGCAAACATAAGGGAAAAGCTTTTTATAGTATATATGAAAGGGAAAGAATTAAGGTATCAAAGACACTTAATTTTTAGAATATGATGTGCACTGTATAAGTAGGGCGGCCACTTTGGTGCAGTGGTTAGCATTGCCGCCTCACAGCAAGAGGTTCTCCGGTTTGATCCTCGGCTGGGGTGCCTTCTGTGTGGAGTCTGCATGTCCTCCCTGTGGTCGTGTGGGTTTCCTCCCACATCCCAAAGACATGCTGTAGGTGGATTGGACACTCTAAATTGGCCCTAGGTTTGAGTGTGTGCGTGTGTGTGTCTTCTGTGGAAGGTTGGGCGCCGGGATGGCAACGCGACACCATAAAACTCCACTGCCAATCATGAGCGGACAAGGTGATCTGCTGTGGCGACCCCTAACCAGGAAAAGCCGAAAGAAGAAGAAGAAGATGTGCAGTGTATAAGTAATACAAAACCTCTTCCTAGACTACTTTGTATCCTCATTTGGTAGTTTAAGTAACGTGTCTGAAAGAATGAAGATAACAGACTGTGCATTAAATATCTAAAAAAGTGAAACCAAAACAATACTAGGCAAATTAGAATTTGAAAAGGCTTTGGGATTAATGTAAATTACAAAGACAGAGTAAATAGTTTAAAAGATACTTGACATAACTCAGAACATTCTACATCTATCACATCACATCAGTTCATGTATACTCATGCTTTGAAAAGCAGCAATAACACAGCACTTTTAAAGGGAAGCAATCAAAGAATGAAGTGAAAAATATCAACTTACAGACCTCTTCTCAACTGGCAAGCACATGAGAAGGATAATCTGAATGAGTTATTGAGTGAGACTAATAAATAAAAGCTTTTCAGAATGCATCAGCATCTTTGGGTAACATGTTTTAAAATGTATTAGCTAATTTAAAACACAACATAACTGCACCAATGGACAAAAGGATAAAGGCTGACATTCTATCAGTCTTTCTGTCTTTCTGTCTATCTATCTATCTATGCAGCTCTTGACAGTGTAGATCATGTTCTCTTTCTAGTGTATGGAGCACGCTGATTACTTTCTGATATTCTGAGAAAGATAAACCAGTTAAGTGCCAGAGTGGTCCTTGACCTGACCTTAACAAATGTTAAGCACTCCTTGCTTATGTTGCTATGGTTGAGTCTAGCGCTCGGCAGTAAAACATGCTTGCACTGATTAGCACATGGCAGCAGCAGCGGAACAAAACATTTGTTTCTACCTGCTGTCCATACCCTTAACGTGTCCCTAACTTCCTGTAAAAAATTAAAACTTAGAAAGTTGCTAGAATAGCAAGATGTGTTTGCCTCCATGATTAGGAACCAATCAGCTGCTATAGTGGTTTATAGAACAATTCTAGTAATAAGTAATAATATAAATGTCTAAGAGAAAGGTTAATGTTACATCTGATACACATGTAACTCTATGTATGTATATATATGTCTCTTCTAAGCATGTGTAATTGTATGTATTTGTCTTGCCAGTTTGAGCATGATGCACGTAATTTCATTTATACTTCACTTGTGGTGTCTAAATGACAATAAAGTTAAAGCTTACTTTGACTTTGAATTTGAAGGATATGATGTGTGAAACTCAAATGTATGCCTGAAAACCACAGATTTTTATGTGGAACATACCAAAAATATGAAGGAATAATCTGGGGGCTGTTTGAAAATCTTGACAGCAGAAAGGCATTAAAGGTAAGTGTAAATGTGACAGACAGTGTTATACTGACTTTCTTACAGTGTCCACTAAGTGTTTTATGGCTTTCATGTAGTAGAGAGGTTATGTGTGTGTCTGGGGATAATGGTGTGTGTGCGTGCAGTAGTACCACAAAATTCAAAATCTCAGGTGTGCGAGATTTTGAATTTCACAGTTTTGAGTTTTCGTGGTTTTGTGGATTCAATTTTCTGGGCTCAAGATACTGAAATTTGATAGTATTTTGTGCTTCTGAAGTGAATCCATATATATATATATATATATATATATATATATATATATATATATATATATATACATACACACATACATAATTTTCTTATTCTCCATCTATGTCACCATTGTGTGCTTTTCCTTTCCCACTTTAAAAGCAGCCATTCAAATGTACATGTCAAACTAAAACTCTCATTGACAGAAAGAGTTGCAATGAATTACAGATGCTGATATTCCTAAAGGGAAGCAGATACTTTTCCTCAGCCTGATGTAACAGGAACAACAGGCCAGTGAAACTACTGTCCTGATGTTAGTGTTAAGCATTCTCAAAGGGGTGAAGCAGTTCATGCTACAACCATGCTATGTGGCTGTTTGTAGAGGTGACACAGTCACACTATAGAAGCTTATATTATCATTTTTTTAGTTTTCTTCAGTTTGTTGATGTGGTAAGGAAAAGGCAAGGAGTGAGTGTTTTTTAATCATTCTTGTTTGGGATGACATACATGTTACTTTTTAACTTCTTAACTGATGGGTTTCTGTCTGTTGCCATGAAAATTCTTGAATCTATTTGTGTTTCTTATTGAAGGAATTTGCTTAATAACCGAGTTATATATTTAATAGATAAATTGCAGATTGTATTGTAAAGATACAATTAATGCAAATAGCTTTGGCCATACTATGCTGCACATAATCCCACGGCTTTGTTTTTTTCATCAGTTTCTCTGTTTAGCTGTTTTGAATTATTGCAAATAATCAACATTTACATTTATATTTACATCTATGTTTGTTCACCAAACTAAATCAGACTTGCTTTTTCATGTATATTGCTTTTCAGGCTTTATTTTCCTAAGTGATGTATGTTTCACTCTTGTTTCTGAAATGAGGGATATATTGAATACTGAGTTTATCACTTTAAGGTATGGATGTTACCTTTATTGTGTTGCTTGTCATGTGACTGCTGGCATTCATAGTCTTCAGAATAAATCAGTTGATCTGAAAGCAACATGTGACTGTGGATGTTCACTGTACTTAGTTTTTGATTATAGTTTATCAAGAAGCATGTTACTTTGTTACAGAGTGAAAAAAATAAAATAAAAAAATGACCATTAGCCCTACCCCCCCCCCCCCCCCCCAGGTTTCTATATTAGCCACCTTGATCCACTTCTGCTGTCAACATAAGGGTTGGGCTGGGAGGAACCATCACATTTTAGATGGATGAGTTTTTTTTCTTTAATGCCTTAATCTACTATGCTGGTTCCAGCCTTGTTATATGCAGACTTGCATGGGGCTCCAAATTGCAAATATCCCCACCTTTGTGGTGGTGAGCCTGTCTATGGGCCTCACCCTGCTTGAGCATGAAATTGGGAAACTATGATGCTGCGCTTTGCATATGTGATGGAACATCGTCTCCCTCTCTTCCATTGTGAGGCATTCATGCTTTGCTTGAAAACAAGGAGCTTAAGAAACCACAGATGTTTATGTGATTAATGGAAAAAGGGAAAGACTGACTACATTTCATCAAGAATGTACATAGTTTTACAATATGCATTAATGGACATTTGTACTCTAATCTGTGGATCTTTTTCTTTGTGCTAGTTAAATATTCACTGCCACTGGCAAATGATTTCCTTGGCTCATTACTGGGGTGGACTGGTGGAGTTGTGTTCAGAATAATAACAGTTGTGTGAAAACTGAGTGAGTACATGACACTCAAATTATATCCTATGATATTATTAGTGTATGCTGTTTTAATGATAGTCATATATATGTTTTATTGGGGTCTATATTAGAAGAACAAAAACCCTAAACCGTGAATGCTCACATGAGCGAAAATGTCAGGAATTGAAAGTGGCATTGCGGGGTCGTGTTACAGTGAGGAGTACGATATTTGCCCTTTCCTCATGGTAGTGCGACCTTGGAGTTAGAGAATATATAGTTAGCGGGGGGTGTGGGCGGTGCAGCCCCCCACAATAGCAAATTTAATCACCGGCATTTTCGCTCATGTAAGCGTTCCCGGTTTAGGGTTTTCATTCTTCTAATATAGACCTGTTTTATTGTACTTTTTATCTGCTTTTATTTTTTTACCCAAATTAAACCACTGACACATTTTTGTATATGTGTTTGTCTTTGCTTTTTAGTGAGTGCTTTCAAATGTACAGCTCAGTTTAATTTTATTTTATTATTCTTAAAGATGTTTATTCAAGTCCCCTTCAATAAACACACCACACCAAACGACATTTGATGACCTTTATTAAATTTCCATAAACATAACTTTATTGAATCCCTATAACCATTTACTAGGGCAGCTTGACCCTGTTCACCCTAACCAAATAAGCAGCATCCTCACCTCCGCTCGCTTACTTTAACTTATCAAGCAGCGTCCCACTGCTCACTTGCATTTCCAAACTCATTGAATTAAACACTAAAGGGGGAACAGAAAAGTGACAAGCTTGCCCCTCTTCTCCACCAACCAGCTGGACACAGGCTGTTCCCCCTCATTCACTGTAAAACCTTTCAAAAACAAACATAAGTGTACATTAAAGAGATCCAAGACAAAATTATTCAGGTGTACTCCATCCTCTCTGAACCAAACCAGGTCCCTGTCATCAACATCCCAAATCCCTATCATATAAATACTTAAAGCAGCTGGTTGCCTAACTAACCTAAAATTAACAAACCAATGAGCCATCTCTAAACACAAAATAACCATGGCACTACCACCAACCATGCAATATGCATAACTGGGTATAACCTCTTTAAAATAAACAGATTCTCACTTATCCTAACTACCAGCTGTAGCTTTGGAATTATTCCCAGATCGTTACTGGCCAATTGTACCACCAGGACTTTAAGGAGCCCAATGCCACCCAAAATAATGCAAACCCCATTCTGTGTCATCCAACCTAGTGGCAGCCCCCTTTGCCACCCAGTGGCTAAAAGAATGACCAAAAATGAGATTTCCTTTCACAGAAGAAGAAAATTAATTTACTAAGCCAGTCACAATACCCAATTACCTAATATAAGAAAATAAAGCATTTGATGACCAACAATCCACCCTCTTAAATTACTTCAGTTGATCTGCTGTCCCTTTCTAAATCTGATACCATTCCAATGCATAAAACTGAGTGCAAAATCTCTCTCCCAAAAGAACAAGATACTGAAAAGCTCTCTTCATCATATAAACAAACTGATTACATGTCATAACCTTGCCCCTTAACGATCAACACAAAATCCTGAAGGCTCCCAACATGAGACCACAGAGACCTCTTAACCTAACCCATCAAACACACCAATCATTCCTGTCCTCTTCCAATACTATCTGTGTGCCCTTCCCTAACTGATCCAGTTTAGACCTATGCAACCAGTCTCCCATTAGCTACACTAATCCCTGAAACAAAACCTTCAAAACTTGTCTTGTTACTGGCCATCATCTGTAAGTCTTTACACTATCAACCCTACCTCAGCCCTTTAACATACAAACCATAGTCCAAGATTTAGTAAAACCACATAACCCTGCTACCCTTATAACTTATAGTAATTACTGCTAAGCCCATCTTTACCAAATAAACTGCCCTACCTTGTTCGTAAGCCTGAACCAAATATTTCCACCACAGTCCTTCCAACAAAACTCACTCCTCATCAGGCAGCTGCAACACAAATTTACCAAAATCTTGCAATGCCCTGCCATACACCTTCCTTTTACAAACTGCCCAGGATTCCTGTACCAAGCATCTGATTATTCCAGGCCAACCTGACATGCTGTTAACACCACTGGCTCGTACAACTGCAAGATTACTCAAATGAAAATTAACCTTTGTCCCACAACATCTCCTGCTAGATGTTCAACACTAGTCAAATTGAAAATAACTCCAAGCAAGCAACATCCCTCTTCCAACTCCTTTTGCATCTTGCCAGCCTCAAACCATTTCCCCCAAATAAGCCCCCATCCCAATACTTACCATCACATCTGTAAATGATTGCAAATCTCCCTAAACAACCCAACCCACCTGTTAAAAATCCATACCATTAAACTGCTCCAAAAAGGACAACTACAATGCTAAATTAGCATGCACCAACTTATTAACCCTCACCCAGTGATATTTGCTTTCCCCCCATTTAACAAAAAGAACATGAACCAACAAAAGAAATTACCCCGGTGAACTGCCTACATGCAAAATCCAGGAGCCAAAAGAGCTCCATGACATCCTTAATCCACAGCCTGTCCTTGGATTTCACCCACCAAATCTTTTCTGTCAACCATGTTAGGTAATGTACTGCTTGTTGAGTGCCCACTGTATGCTGCCAAATCCAATGGAATTCAGTTCTAAACTTCTCAAAAGTGGCACAGGCCACCAAACATGCCATCAGCATAGCCTTGTCCAAATAAAACTTGTTTTCAACCACCATGCCTAACAAGGGCCACTCTTCTTCCCATAACAGCAGTAATCGAAATGCAGATTCAGTACCACCTTTCACCGACCATGGATCCTTAAACCTCCAAATAACCCACACTGCATCATCTAAAAACACATAACTACCCTTGGTGTCCACTACCAAATAAAATTGTTAACAGATCTCCTTTCATGGTAATGCAAATGGTGTATCAAGTGAAATTCACAGTGTGACTTCTTATGAGCCATACCCAAGGGTGGGTGATCCAATGGACCAAGCAACCTGCATGCATGCAGTTCCCTCTTTACCAAATTCTTCAATATCTCATCCTTCCCATCCACAGAACACACATTTTTACAGACCAAATCATCCCCCCAACCATTAATTTAATAGAAAATCTCTCTGAAAATACCTTAATTTCAATGCAATAGCCAAATTAGGATATTGCTTGACCATGAGCTGCAATACCTGCACACTAATAGGTAAATGCGTCCCCCAGTCTACCCCTCTGCCCCCAAAATTACACTCCTCCTCTCTGCCCATGAAAATTCCCCCTTCCCCTAAAACTCTGAAATCCTTGGATCAATTTTTTTTTGACAATCAGAATCAGAGGACATAAATTTATTACTTATTTATTTATTTTATTTTACATTTGTTGACCGGGATAGTCCAACTGGATACACGTCCATTTTCAGCGGAGGCCTGGGGTGAAAAGCTCCAAGGTAGAACATACAGTAAAAATCACAAAATGATTACAAGGTACACACAGTTTACATGCTCCCATTGAGCAAGCAGGCAAAATAAATCTATAGCAGGCAGGTAAAATAAATCTTCCCACTTCACCTGGAACTGAACCTAAATTGACCAAGTCACCATCCCGATGACCACACTGCAACACTGAATGTACTCCTGCGCCCTTTGAACAAGTGTGCAAGACCTGCATCCCACCTATGAACAGCTCCCTACATTAAATGCACATCACACACAAGTCTCTTCACCTCCTAGATTACCACCTCTGGTAACAGCCCCTACACTATCCGGCATGGTAGCTAGCCATATGTCAAGGTGCCAAACTTCCCAAAACAACAACTGAACCACCTCTTTTTGCTTACAGAACCACTGAGTATACCACAACCTGGCATTCTTCACTCACAGATGTTGTGCTTCATGGATTGTGAGAAAATACACCATAAGTGGTAAAGGCAAGAATGTATCCATCTCTAACCAAATCACCATGTAGTATGCGAAACCTAACACCTAATTTTCCCATGTTCTCATCCTCAGCTTACCTACTCTCCTTCACCCCAGGGTTACTAAAGCCACAAAAAGCTCTTTGCTATTCATCATGTCCACTTTGATCAGGTGGTGATTGCCTTTGGCATCAATTAACTCAAAGATAACAATGTACTCCCCCTTCCAAACTTTTTCTTTTATTGACACCAGTAGGTGAGGGGTCAGAAATACTCCATCCTCTACTGAACCTAAGGCCTGCATAGGTAACCAATCTCTCTGATGAGTCCCAAAGTCTGAACCTCACCCTTAACTCCCTATGGACAACCATAGGCTACTTACCCCACTGAATGTATCCACTTGGACTGACCTACCTTCACTAAACCTCCTCAAATCCTCTACCACATTCAACATTTCCTGTGGATGCTACTTTAAGTCCCCGTTTCCACCTATCCCTGAGTTAGACTCCAATCACCTCAAGTCTGACATGTCTATGTGATCTCCCAATAATGCATTGTAACCTGTGGCCACATCTTGCGCAGCAGCAGTGGTTGGAACTCACATCGTGGCAGTATTGTTTAATTACTGTGCCTATTTCCCTCGAGCCTTAACCTATTTGCTGCCTACCCTCTCCTCTTCTGATTGGATCCACAGGATTCTGCCACCACCCATCATCTAAAACAGAAAGAACCATTCAAGAACTTGCCTGAAGTGATTTATTTTTTTCCTATATGTTATTTATTAATCCACCTGACATTACAGTCCCACAAATCCACAGTCATAAAATAACACACTGAATATTTTTTTTCAGTTTTAAAAGTGTGCCTTGATAAGAAGACTGGTTTTGAAAACACTGCACCTCTTTGAACACTATACGTTCACCCCAACATTTCAAATGAACATATATATAAAGAGATTTTTTTTATCTGTGTAATTATCTCTTGGCTAGTGGGGGCTGGTTCTTTTGTGTTCTTGTAAAAAAAAAGTTTCTGTCTTTTGCACACAGTGCAGACTAGAGAGGTTGTTGACTGCAACTGAGCTACAAAATATAAGTATCTTGATTTTTTTACAGATTACTGTTTTTACAATTTAATATATATAAAGCACTTTGTCTATTCAGTATCTTCACAAATCCTTATCTGTTTAAAAACTTTCATTTGTCTCTGTTAGTGCTTGCTGTCTTGTAGGCTATTTTGTCCCACCCTCCCTGCCTGTTGGTGTCTTGCTCTTATACTTGGTGGCTTTGCAGTTGCCCGCCCCAACTGTGACACACCTCCCAGTCTAGTGTCATTAGCTCATTCTGCTTAATACAGAGAGAACATTTGATAAGGCCTTCTGTTCCTCCTTTTTCCCTTTCAAAAAGTAAAACAAAACTTTTTTTTTTCTCTTTCGCCTGAACCTTCTTGTGTTCTGACTGTCCTTCTCAAACATTTTGGAAATATACAGTATATTTCAGAGCATTTGTTATAACTGTATTTGCTATAACTGATTTAAGTATTTTTTTCTGGCTTTTTTTTTTATTTACTGCTTAGCGACTGCATTTTAGCCTGTTTATACAGCTCTCCATTCTATTTAAACTGTTTTTGTGTTGATTAACTGTTTTGCACTTTTAAAAAGTTAGTTGTTGCTTAATTTTTACCTGTAGGCTAACACACTCAAGTGCGCTAGCCGCTTAAAAGCATTTATAGCATTTACTGTCTGTTTTCTGCAAAAAAAAAAAAAAAAAAAAAATATCTTGTTTTCCCGCCTTACTGAACTAGAATACTCCAGTCTTCAGAGTTTGCTGACCTCTGGGCTTTGTCTTGGTTCCTGTGCTATTCCATATACTTATTTGGATAAAAGGAAGCGTCTTTGTTCACCAGTGGGAGTGGGGAGCACTGAGCGGCCTGTTTGTCCCTAGAGGAGTGGTTCCAGCCAGAAACTGGTAGTCTATTGGCCATTTTGGGTCAATTCCTAGCTCTTTTCAGCCCCCTGTAATAAAGCCCGCTTTAGTGCGCTTTTTCGCTTGTATTCAACTCAGCACAGCTCCTCGTCGTGTCCTGCAGAGTTCTACAAGCAGCAGAGAGCAAAAGAGTGACTTTTTCCTGATTTAAGTAGTTTTTTCTGGCTTTTTGATTATTTACTGCTTAGCGACTGCATTTTCGCCTGTTTATACAGCTCTGCATTCTATTTAAACTGTTTTTGTGTTGATTAACTGTTTTGCACTTTTAAAAAAGTTATTTGTTGTTTAATTTTACCTGTAGGCTAACACACTCAAGTGTGCTAGCCGTTTAAAAGTATTTATAGCATTTACTGTCTGTTTTTCCTCTGTTTTCTGCAAAAAAAAAAAAAAATCTTGTTTTCCCGCCTTACTGAACTAGAATAGTCCAGTCTTCAGAGTTTGCTGATCTCTGGGCTTTGGCTTGGTTCCTGTGCTATTCCATATCCTTATTTGGATAAAGGGAAGCTTCTTTGTTCACCAGTGGGAGTGGGGAGCACTGAGCAGCCTATTTGTCCCTAGAGTAGTGGTTCCAGCCAGAAACTTGTAGTCTATTGGCCATTTTGGGTAATTTCCTAGCTCTTTTCAACCCCCTGCTATAAAGCCCGCTTTAGCACGCTTTCGTGTGATTTAGCGCGGAGTTGCCCATAGAGCACCATCGGGCAGCGCCGGTTAAACAAGGTTAAACTATTTCTGGCTCCGTAAAGTCTGCTTTTCAATTTTTCCCTTAGAACTTCTCTACTTGCAATCTAAACAGTCTATTCTCTATCTCAAAAGCTCAGCACTTGCTCCTAAAGCATTTTTATATAGGTAAAGCTCAGCACTTGCTCCTAAAGCATTTTTATATAGGTAAAGTACTTGTATACTAAACAAAGTACTACATTAGCCTAGAATCCCCTTGAGTACCCATTTCCCTATAGGTCCCTTCTGACTCAGTTACACAGCAAACTTTTTCTAGCATGTCGAAGGGTCAGTTGCTAGCGTCCTCTCCTGTTCAGCTGGTGAATCTGGGCATCTTGAGGCAATGTTACAATTGCCTCATGTACACAGACAACCCACTCCTTCTCCCACAAAACACAAATACATGTGAGAGATGCAACTATATAGCCAAACTGGAGGCTGAGCTCTCTCAACTCAGGACTGGCAAGACCAGACAGGAGGAGAAGGAAACCATGCACACCACAAACCCAGTTTCACATAGAACTATCACAACTGCAAAACAAACACATAAACACACAAAGACATACTCGGAGGCACTGATCAAAAGTCTACCAAAACTACAGAGGCCTCCAAAGCAGACACCCAAGCAACTGCCACCTCAAGATATAAGACATGCAACACATAGTTCTCAAAGTCAGTGTGTGCTAAACAGTCACAGCCCTTAAGGCCAAACACAATGCCAGACACACTTGTTATAGGTGACTCCATAGTCAGACACACTGACGTCCCACTCACCAGACTGAATAAGGAAAAGATCACAGTAAGCTGCCTGTCAGGCGCTAGAATCCGCCACATAACACAAGCACTCAGGTCACTCCACAGCAAGTACAAGTATGACTCAGTCATTGTCCATGCCGGTCTGAACGACCTGAGACGTACTTCCCTGGACTACATGAAAAGAGACATAGAGGAGCTCTCAGATTATGTAGCCCAGGCCGGTATGACCCTGACCCTGAGCAGTATCCTACCCTCACCAAGAATGATGCCACAATACAGAGACAAAATGATCAGCTTTAATAATTGGCTTAATTACTGGTGTCATTCTAAGGGGATCCAATGTCTGTCTGCCTGGGATGACATGCTTGACAAGCCACGCTGCTTCGCAAGGGACGGCTTGCACCTGTCACCTCTGGGCTTCCGGATATTGGCAAAGGCTCTTGCCACCCCCATAGTGCCTTTTTAGGCAAGGCTCAAATGATAAACCTACCGCCCTAGAAAACAAAAATGGAGAAAAACTAAGGGTAATACTGCTCAATGCCAGAAGTCTAAACCTCAAGATGCACGCCCTCGAAGCCCTCCTCAGTATGGAGAACATCGATGTCTGTGCTGTGACTGAAACCTGGTTCAAGGCTCCTGAGAGCACCCCAGCACTATCAGGTTATACCTCATATCATGCGTTCTGGCCCCAAAATCCGGACCGAACCACAACAGGCGGGAAAGTATCCATATTCATAAAGGATACCCACACCTCCAGGTTAGTGGCAACGCACGAAGCATCGGAGACCATCCAGGTGCAATTAACCATAGGTAAAACTGCCCTACAGTTTGTAACATGCTACAGACCACCTTCTCAAACTCAGGAAACCCACACAGCCTTCCTGAAGACACTGGAGAGTATGAATGTCTCTCCAAACACCATCATATTGGGTGACTTCAACTACCCAAACATAGACTGGGAACATTACTCAAGCCCCAACACCCTAGCCCAAAGGTTCCTTGAGTTCATAAACTCAAATGCTATGGAACAACTAGTCACCATTCCCACAAGAGGAGAAAATATACTAGACCTGATCATCACAAACATGGGGACAAAATGCTCCACACCGGAAGTATATCCCTCATTGGTGAGATCAGACCATAAATTAATCTCACTGGAGATCCACATCCCGCCCTCACCCCCAGCAAAAAAGACCACAGTGAAGAACTTCTCAAAAGCAAACTTCACACTTCTTAAGACTGGAGTGGTATCCTTCAAAGCCCCCGAGCCAGTGGAAACCACAACCCACGCTGCTGAAACCCTTACAAATGCCTTCTACAAGCACCTCCAGGAATGTATGGATCAAGCAATCCCTAATAAAATCAAGACCCTTTCCACCAAAGGCAGGCACCCGGTCTGGTGGACTCCAGCCATAAACAAACTCTACAACAAGAGGAGAAAGCTACTACATGATAGAGCAAAATCCCTAAATGGGAAGGCATCTCTGATCAATACTAGCAAAAAACTACGATCACTCATAAAATCATCCAAGGCCAACTTTGAGAGAAAAATCGCTAATGACACAAAAGACAATCATAAAGCCTTCTTTAGCTATGTTAGAAACCTGGGTGGAAACTCCCAGATATGCTCAGAATTAGTCCAAAATGATAAAAATCACTGAACCCACAGACATTGCCAACATACTGGCAGACAGGTTCAGTGCAAATTTCTCCCTCTCCCCCCCAAAAGGAGAAATATCTATCCCACCAGAGTCTAGCCTCCCAAACATCTCAGATGCCCAGGTGAGAGCTGCTCTCTCTAAAGCAAAAAACACAGCATCAATGGGACCGGACGGTGTCCCCGGCTGTGTGCTACACGAACTCAATGAGGAACTAAACCCACACATAAGGCTGCTGTTTAATCTTAGCCTTACTACTGGATACGTACCCAAAGAATGGCGTACGGCAACTGTGGTCCGACTCCACAAAGGTGGTGCTTCTACGGACCCTGGAAATTACCGCCCCATAAGCTTGACGAGCCTTGTCTGCAAAGCTATGGACAGGATCATAATGGAACTCATAATTAAAGACATTGGGGACCTACAGACACTGGATCCTACCCAATTTGGCTTTGTCAAGGGCAGATCCTGCCTCTTGAACTTGGTCGACTTTTTCGAAACAGTCACTAAGGCCATTGATGAGGGTAAGGCAGTTCACACAGCCTACCTTGACCTAGCAAAAGCGTTCGACACAATACCCCACTCGGGCATCATACAAAAGCTCACCAGCTTAGATGTAAACCCATATGTCACAAGATGGGTTGCAAACTGGCTCAAGGACAGAACACACAGGGTTAGAGTTGCTGGTGCCATGTCAGACTCTAAGCCGGTCACGGCGGTGTCCCACAGGGCTCAGTACTGGGCCCCTCTTGTTCGGCATTTATTTTTCTGATGTGCTGGCAAACATACGGGGATTGTGGCTGACAAAATTTGCAGATGACTGCAAACTGGGCACCATAATTGACACTCCATCAGACACTGACATCCTCCAGAAAGGTCTCATAGAAATGGATAACTGGTGCCAGAGCCATGGCCTTAAGCTAAATGCCAAAAATGTATAGTCATACCCTTTGGGAAAAACAAGGTAAACCCTAATTACCACATAAGTGGTAATCCATTAAACACGGAAGAAGTTATCAGGGACCTGGGGACCCAAGTTGACAGTAACCTCTCTTTGACACTCACATTGCCAAAGTGGTTAGGAAGACCTTCTACATTGCCCACCTGATCATGAAGGGATTCACATCCAGATCAGGAGAGGTCATTGTACCCCTGTACTCTTCACTTATCAGACCAATGATTGAGTACAACGCCCCATTCGGAATGTACCTTACCCGACACCTGCAGCAGTTGGAAAGACCCCAAAGTTCCTCACCAAAAGGATAAAGGGCTCAAACATATGTCATCGATGCCCGACTGAAAAAACTCCAGCTCTATTCAGTCGCATACCATCTGCTCAGAGGTGATCTGTGCCTGACATACAAGGCCATGTCCAACCCGGAATTAATGGACATGCTCCACCTCAAAAATCCAAATCCACCAGAGCCACGAGAGCAAGAGACTTAAACCTCAACACGGATATAAATAGGGTGTGCTGGAGGGACAGATTCATCACCCAGAGACCCCCTACACTATGGAACAGAATCCCAGTCCATGTGAGGCAGAGCCCCTCACTGACTCTGTTCAAGAGAAATCTTGACGAGTGGATGGGAGATCGTAGGTTTACCCCGGGAATCATCTCTGTATCACTGCTGGACAGAGGCACAGCAAACTAATGGGTATAGTATTCTCATCCTAAGGGGTGGTGAAAGCCACACACACTCTGGCTAGGCTTATAAATGCCCTAGGGCAGATAGCCTAGTATGAACCTATGAACCTATGAACCCTCATTAGAGCTTACCAGCCATGAAAAGCCAAAACAAGGCAAGAATTTGCCACAGTGTCAGATTAACTAGCAAAGATGATGACGTTTGCCATTTTGTTAGATTAACTAATATGAAGCTCAACAAAATACATTGTCAATGTCAGCTAAATCTACTAAGGCATTTACTTTCATATCAAAGCACAGTGTTCATCTAGCAACTGTAAATAAAACACACCGACAGCATTAACTAACAATGCCATTACTTTAACTTTGTGAGGGAAGTATTTAAAAGAAAGTATGCCTCATCACTTACTTATTAAATAGTAAGTAATGGGTACAAATTATCACAGAAGTAGGAGACACAGACACTAACTACTAATACTATCAGAAATATTTCCAAGGTAAGAAAATTTACTTCTCAGAAACACCAGAGCACCCCAACAAGTAAGAAGTAGCATAATTATAACATCACTCTAAACTCAGTTAAATTTTTCACTCCCTGTAGTTTCAACCCCATTCTACTGCCTTTGTTTAGTTGTCGACAAGAGAACATGCAACAACAGCTCTCCTGTGACTGTTCCTCAGGCTATGCAGATGCTCAAACACTGACCATTCATACCTCGCAACTGTCCAGATTTTAACCTCATTTTTTTGGTCTGCTCCTTATAAAATTTTATTTTTCTGGTAAATCGCTGGCAAAACATCGAGGATCAAAGTCAGAATATATTGACAGACATTTGAGTTTTAGACTTCATATACAAAAGCAGTTTGGGTTTTTAGTTTAGGATGTTACTTTAGGAGACATTGAAGACATCATTTCACAATGAGTGAGTCCTGCGGAGGCAGAACCCCTAGTGTCAGGGCTTTTGGTAATAAGTCCCACAAAAAGAAAGCAGCCACACCGGTCCAGTAGCAATCAGGGCAAAAAGGCTCACAATCAGGCTCGAATAAATCACGAACAGTTTATTAACGTGTAAAAGACTCCAGCAATAAGCACCACACACGTTTTCGTCTTTCAGGAAGACTTCATCAGATAAAACAATTTCCAATTCCACTCAGTTTAAATATCCTCCCCAAAATAGATTAATTGATTAACTAATTAATCCATTATAAGTAAATTGATCTAAAAAACATGATTTTAGAAAACTTTTTTTAAAAAATGTGTGTATACACCAACTATATAAATATATAAAATATCAACGTTACATACTAAACTGCATTCATCATAATAACACAAATAAAAACCAGGGAACAATTTTGTTTAAGCTAATACATTGCCAAATATACAAAAAATGTATACAAAAAATATATAAAATATATACAAAAATATATATGTATTGAATGTAAACTCTTTTCTCAAGTATTATTTAATATACTGCGCCTTAATTTTCAGGTAAGGCACTATTGAGATGGATTCATTTAAACCAGGGGATTTGTTGGCCTCCAACAAAATCTGCCAAAATGTTTCTTTGTGGGCCAATTGTGCCTCCCATGGACCCCCCCAATGTCCTTTTGAACTACCTCTAGGACAAAGAACAAAAATTTTGCATTTTCACATGAGGTAGTGTGTTTATATAAAGCACTGGTGTTCTTACACTTGGAGATGTCGTAAATATGTTCGTATATACGCCTGGAAAGTAACCTTTCGGTTTTTCCAACGTAGAACGCCGGACATTTTTGACATATTGCCAAGTAAACTAGTCCACCTGACTTACAATTGTGATGACCCCTTGCCTTGATGTCCCTACTTCTACTTTCCAGGTAAACATGACTGGCTTGCAAAATATACTTGCAGGAAGAACAATGGCCACACTTAAAGGTACCGGCGTTGGTTCTATGATGTTGAATAGAAACATCTTGTTGTTCCAAAGTTCTTTTAATGTTCATACCCCTCCTAAATACAGTTTGAATGTCTCTGTCCTTAAAGGTGTCTAAATCAGTCAAATCCCTAAACATGCCCCATTCGTTTTCAACAATATTTCTTACATGAGAGGCATTTCCACTAAACTCGGTAATGAATGTAAAATTACCAACATGCTGATCTATCGTGTTACATTTGGAACCATGTTCAGAACTGACACAAGTTGTACCTAATATGGGAGCAAATCTGGATGACCTTGCCAAGGTTACCTCCTCCTGCACAGCCTTAATCAACGATGCAGGGTAACCCCTTTCCATGAATAGATGTTGCAATATGTCACATTCCTTGTGATAGTCCTCATCAAGGGAAGTCATCCGGGAAATACGGACATATTGCCCCTTTAGAATCCCCCTTTTTTGAAAGTTAGGATGGGAACTCTGATAATGTAGATATCCATTGGAAAATGTGGGTTTACGATAAATATTGGATTTTAACCCGTGGTCACCCATGGTAAGTGTCACATCAAGATAATTAACACTGTGTTGGGAAATATGGTGTGTAAACTTTAAAAAAGTAGTAGTAGTGTGTATATACTCAATAAATTTCCCAATGTCATCCACGGGTCCAGTCCAAAAAATACAAATGTCATCAAGAAAAAGCTCCAAAATTTTGAAAAGGGGCTATCCAAAATATACTTCTTTTCCCATATGTACATGACAATGTCAGCATAGGTGGGTGCACAGTTCGCCCCCATAGAAACACCTGTCACTTGATGGAAATATTCACCCAAAAAGAACACAAAGTTGTTCTTTAAAACAAGACCCAACAACTCGGTGATAGCATGCACATCATTGTTGGTAATCTGGGGACATTCCCAAAGGGCTTCTTCTAACCATTCAAGACCCAATTCGTGGGGAATAACTGAGAAAAGGTCCACCACGTCAATGGTTAAAAATACCATGTTGGGTTCAAATAGATGTGGGGTGACGCCACGCAAAAAGGCCCAAGAATCCTTGAGAATGTATTCCTCTCTACCCCATAACTCCTTCAGTCTCCAGTCCAAAAATTTGGATATGGAGTGGGTCTTCGAACCCTGTGCTGCTACTATGGGTCTTAGTGGTGGATCGAGGGGATTTTTGTGCACCTTGGGGATCCCAAATATAGATGGTATCCTGGGTTCCGAGTTTGAAAGAAAGGTATAAATTTGAAAATCAATGACTTCCTGATCTAGCAAGTCCTGGATAACTAGGTCTATCTTGTGATAGAACACATTGATTTCATTCAAAGAAGCAGAGGTGTATTTTTGATGATCATGTAAAATATCATACATCTTGCCCTGATAGACAAGACAGTCCATTATAACCATCCCCCCACCCTTGTCCGGTTCCATGACTCTTAGGGTGGGATCACCACTAAGCTGTTCAAGGAGTTGTCTTTCTTGAAATGTTAGATTGGCCACCAGGTGGTCCAATCCCAACTCCTTCCTAAACCTACCCTCAATCCTTCTCTCCAGATTTTTGAGCTGTGGGTGAAGTGGGGGGTTAAAGGTGCTAGATTTTTTCAAAAAGAAACCAGGAGTCCCATTGGAATTACCCAACAGGTGTTGCAAGTTTAATTTATGAATGAAAAGCTTAAGATCTAAAATGGCGTGAATTAAATTACTATGTTTTTTAGGGACAAATTTAAACCCCTTAGTAAACAACTGAAAACAAAGATCCGAGATGACAAAATCACTGTAATTGTAAATATAGTAGTTGTTATAAGTGTGTAAAGTGTATTGTCCCAAAGTTGTAACAACATGCTCGTGGTTTTTTACCAATTCCGCCTCTGGTTTCTCCTCCAACCCCGAGTGAACCCCCCCCCTCTCTGTACTGGAGGGGCTCGATCTAAAGGGTGGCAATTGTTAGGGGGTTGCTGTCCTTGCTGACGTATATGCTCTGACCTACGCAGGGCTGGTTCCCCATCCCCAAATGCATCATGTGTTTCACCATGGGGGGATTCCGTATTCCTGTGTTCCTCAGGGATACCCCTGGGAGGACTATGTAAAGAAAAACCCTGCTCGGGGTCTAAATGATAGGATTGCCATTTGAATGGAGGAGGACTAGGGTATTGTCGCCCCTGTACATACTCTAACAAATCCCTTCTCAATTTCTTATATTTATGGTTCAATACTATTTCACAATGTGAATCAACCTCCCTTCTTATTTCATGACATTTACCAGAATCAAACAACAAATCGTCAGACATACGTTTAAAATATACAGAAATGTCCTGTTGTAATATAGACAATTCCTCACTATTCTTTTTGATAATTGCTTTCACAATGTTACGCCCACATTGGTCAAAGGCCTCAATGAGGTCTTTGTGAAATGAACTCCCTGGTATAACTTGATTCGGGTATTTATATACCCTCAAACCCTTGGGTACAGTACCTTTGTTCAAATTTTCCGTGAGATATAGGTTGTCTAACTCCAAAGTCCTGTAGCGGTACAATGCGTTTTCAAAACGCCGCTGGAGTTCAGAGTAGTTAAAACCGCTAGCACCACATCCCTGAAAGTGCTCCTCATATTCAAATTTAGGTTTGGAAAAAATCCATTCATTGAAAGATGAGGTAAGTCGATGATTAGATTGGATGTCACAATCCGGCTGAGCAGCAGGAATAGGTGAAGAAACAGTATCTTGAAATACCGCTGGCGTACTGTTGAAGTCCGTAGAGGGAACGCATCCTGAATTAGCGTTCCCCCTTGCTCGGACTGCACCATCAGGTAGGTCGGCAGCGGGTAGATTGCTCTGGAAAGGAACAACCATCCTGGACAGGTTCTGCTGCTCATGGAGTAAGGTGTTGATTCCCATTCCAATTGGAGTCAAAAGGTTAATTAAGGTGGTGAGCTGGCCCGTGAGCTGAGTAAATCCATCCATTTTGGACCTGGATGAGTCCACAGGGTAACCCCTCTGTTTCTCCTGCCCCGGAGAGACCACCGGACTGGCAGCCATGACAAACAATACCGAAACAAATGCTGCAATAAACAAATCCCACAAAAAGAAAGCAGCCACACCGGTCCAGTAGCAATCAGGGCAAAAAGGCTCACAATCAGGCTCGAATAAATCACGAACAGTTTATTAACGTGTAAAAGACTCCAGCAATAAGCACCACACACGTTTTCGTCTTTCAGGAAGACTTCATCAGATAAAACAATTTCCAATTCCACTCAGTTTAAATATCCTCCCCAAATAGATTAATTGATTAACTAATTAATCCATTATAAGTAAATTGATCAAAAGTCAGAATATACTTACAAGTTTTTTTAAGTGTGCTATCTGAGTTTCGATTTACATCAATAAAAGTATTTGCTGGAGAACATGTCCTGGTCCTTTGGAGCTCCTGGTTTGGCTTATTTCTGGAATTTTACTGGGATTGCCTGTCTTTTTTTGTTTTGTTATATGATTATAAAGTGTTCATGTCTATAGAGGCTAAAAGAATGACAAAAGTAATGCCAAAATTGATAGATGTGGATCAGTTTGGTTTACTGGAGTGGTGGCAAACATTTGACAACATTAACAGAACATTGATGATCCAGAGGGAAGCAGAATGTAAGAAAATACCACTGCTGGTGGATCTTGATGCAGAGAAAGCATTTGAAAGAGTAAGCTGAGACTTGTTGAGCAGGGCAATGGAAGTGTTTGCATTTCCTGAAAAAAATTGTAAGGTTGATTATGAGGATATATGTGGGATAGGAAGTGAAAATTAAAATGGGTGAGTACCTTTCTGATAATTTCTGCTTGAGCAGAGAAACCAAGCCTGGGTATTTTCTTTACCCTTTATTATTTGCATTATATTTAGAACCATTGGCAAAGAAGATAAGTGACTCAGTAATTCAAGGATTTCATTGGTATGGTAGACAAGAAAAGAAAAGCTGGCTATATTTGCAGATGATATTATTTTATACCTGACAAGACCAGAAAGGGAAATTACAGTGGTGTAGAACATTTTGAGACAGTTTCAGATTTTTTCGGGATAACAAATTATATGAAGCTAAAACAAAGGCAATAGCAGTGAATTATGTACCCACACATGAATTGGTTCAGCAATATCCTTATTTATGGAGACATGATAAAAGGAAGTATTTAGGAGTATGGTTTAAAAATGATTCTGGTATGGCAGCTAAGGATATGTGGGAAGAGAATGAACAAAAGATAATATAAAAACTGAGAAAATGGAAGGTTTATTATATGGGTATGGATAGTAAGGGGTCTATATTAAAATACTAAAACCTCTCTTATGTAAATACCTAAATGCCAACACATGAATAGCAAGCCACGAGAACACCGAACATCCTGAAGCACAAAATTCGAAATATCAAATTCCCATAGATGGCCTACCTCACCACCCGCTACGTACTACCTACCCAAACAGAATAAATAATCCACACTTCCCCATATCTGCACTTCACCCACATATCCCATATCCTAATAAAACATTCACTAAACGCAAATATATCTAACTATAAACAAACAACAAACAACTATGGGAAAAGTGTAATTTATGTATATATTCACCTACACAACTATATTACTATATATATACTTAACGTAACCCTACTTCTAACCCTAAAGTGTAGGTTGCATGTCTTACTATATATGCACTTACCTTAACCCTTACCCTTACCCTAAGGTCACTAACTATTGCACATTTATGTTAGGGAGCTATACCGGATAAGGGCCAACTATGGGAATTTGATATTTCGAATTTCGCGCTTCAGGACGTTCAGTGTTCTCACGGTTTGCTATTTATGTGTCGGTGTTTAGGTATTCGCGTAAGTGAGGTTTTGGTATTTTAATATAGACCTGATAGAAAGATACAAGCAGTCAAAATGTTTTAGTCCCTTTAGTCTTATAAACAGGCCAGGAATATTTTTATTAACCAGATGAGAAGTTGTGGATAGCAATTAATAAACAGCTGAAGGATTTGAATCTAGGGGGAAGACAGCAAGAGACAAGTGGGATAAGTTGGCTCTTCCAGTAGAACAGGATGTATTGGGATAGTACAAGCAGAAAACTATAATTCAAAGTGGAAAGGGATGATGGTGAACAGGAGAAGCTCAAGAAACAAGGAGAGACTGGGATTTTGGATGCAGGCCTTTAAGGAGAATAACAATAATCATGCAGAATATTATATCCATAAAGTAGCAGAAAGTATTTTAAGAACTAGGCCAAAGTGGGAATGAAGAAAAGAGATTCTGCTGATAGGGATGACTGCAATTGGGGATATAGACAATAGGCATGAGGAGGATGGAATTTATTGGAGAAAACTGGCAAAGGAACCAAGTCATTGGGATCAAATAACTAAAGTGGGAAAGATGATAGAATGGAAAGGTGCCAAGAATTTATTTGAACTGCAGGTTAGAGACTGCCTTCCGTATAAAGGACTGATATTGGAGAATAGGCAAAGAATAAGATATAGGGGGCAAATGAAAGACCAGGACTGGTAGATGTTTTAGTAGAATCCAGAACAGAAACTGCCATTAAAAAAGGAATAATTATTTGAGCATATAAAATATTGTATGTTAACTATAAGAATCAAATAGAAGAGGTTAGAAGGGATTGGGAAGAGAGACTGGATAAGCAATTCACACAGAAACAATGGGAAGATATATGTAAGTCTCCGAAATATGCAACACAATTTAGATGATTTAGAATTTTTGCTTGGAAATGTTTACATAGATATTTTTATACTTCAAGTAGACTCCAGATAATTTTCCCTCAGGGAAATAGCAAATATTGGAGGTGTGACAGGGAAGAAAGAGATAATTGTGAACATATTTACTGAGAGTGCAGTGAGTTGGTGCACTTTAAGGATTCCCTGTGGGAAGCACTGTCAGAGATGCTGGGTGGGCAGATTGTTGTGACGAGGGAGATGATTTTTCTGAGCTATGATACAGAATTGGAATTGCCTAGACATGGTAAAGCCTTGCTGTCTCTAATGATGGTGGTTGCCAAAAAAACAATTACTAGAAAATGGAAATCAAAGTCTAAACCAACTATATTAGAAGCAGTGAATATAGTAACAGAGATAAAACAACTGGAATTGAGATCTTTAGAAAAAGGTAGGAGTGAACTACATAGAAAAAAATGGGAAGTGTGGGAAAATACATTCGGGAAGGAATGAGGTTTAAAAGAAGGTAGGAATTAAATGAGCTATGTAATGTTTGACTGAAAATGACTGGGTAGATTATCAGTGATGTATAATGTTTGCAGCTGGTAGTATGTCAGTATGGTTTGTGATGTAAACTACTTGCAACTAGGATTGTGTCAGTGTGGTTTGTTTTGGCTCAGATCAGGTGCAGCTGATATCATTCATTCTTGATTCCCCCCTCCCATCTTGAATCTCCTACTTCACTCGCATAGGTCTGTTTCACCCTGTCCTTCCTCCCATGATGCTTTGCACCAGTTTAAAATGTTCTGTCTAGCATTGCCTCCACTTTTACTTAATCATATTCCCTTTCTTCTTTGTTGCTTGCTGTTTCTGGTGATGTAGGCTCTCTGCAACTGTAATACTAAGGAGTGTTGGAAACTGTGAAAACTGAAGGTATATGCTACAAGTTCATATACCTATATAACCACACTACTCGTATAGTTTCAATCAATACACATATAGTGTTTTTGCTAGGGATCATCTACTATAAAGTAATCACTATCAATGGTATTATTACACTGTTTTTCAATAGAAATTACCAGCTTAGTGTATTGTCTACTTGCCCTGCTTTAAAATAGAAATTGCCAGTATAGTGTTATAAGTATATTTGTGAACAGTATTATGTATGACAGTTATTTCAAGTGCTTTTATACATACATACATACATACATACATACATACATACAAATGTTTCAAGCACAGGCATTAAAGCCCTTCTAGCTTGCCAATATGCCAAAACACTTGTTCCTATAATAAATGTCCAGGCTGTTCTTAAAAATATCTAAACTAGTACTTGCTTTAATGTAATTTGGTAGTCTGTTCCAAGCATCAGCTACTCTGTCAGAGAACCAGTTAATGCAGTTCTCATTCCTATAGAGTCTTCTACATAGGTTATCTGACGATACTCTAGTACTTTTTGATAACCCCAAACATTCCCAGAGGTAGTTGTCCCTAAATGCCCTATATACCTGAATAAGATTTCCTCTTAAATATCTGTAAAATATTGGAGGTGTGACAGGATAGAAAGATAGCAAAAGAGATTCTGCTGATAGGGATGACTGCAATTGGGGATATAGACAATAGGCATGAGGAGGATGGAATTTATTGGAGAAAACTGGCAAAGGAACAAGTTCAGATATTTTAGTCTTTCATAATAACTTAGATTTTCACATCCGTGGAGGCCCTTAGTATATTTCCACTGTACTCTTTCCAGTTCATTCATGCTTGTTTTCCTATAGGGTTTTCATATTGTTATTCCATACTCAGGTTTGCGTCTAATATAACTAACAAACAATGACTTCACTATGTTTGATTTCCTAGACTTTAAAAATCTTTTTTTACAACCTATAGTTCTATAACTATCATTAGCCAGTTGGCTGACATAATTAGAAAAACTCATAGCTGAATCTACCCATATACCCAGGTCCTTAAAAGAGTCTACAGTTTCAATCAGTGTGTGCTGTATTAAATATTCACCTTTCAGTTTATGTCTCCCAAATCTCATATGCTTAATTTTTGATGTATTTATCAACATATTATTCTCTTGTGCCCAAATGGTCAATTAAGTCAAATTATTTTGCAGACATGCCTTATCTGTAACACTTGTAATCAGTTTACCCAATTTCAGGTAGTCACCATATAGACTGTAGAACACTTCAGATGAAAAAGTAAGGTCTGAAAGATACAATCTAAACAAGTAACGGCCTGGTACAGAGCCCTGTGGGATACCTTGACTGTAACTAAGGATTTCACCTGTCCAGTTGGTGTGTGATACTTGCCATGTCGTATTTGTAAGCCATGCAGCTATCCATCTTATCAACAGTAAATCAATACCTAGTTGTACTAATTTATTGATCAGTGTTTTATGCATGACCCTGCCAAATGCTGAAGTTAAATCTATATAAATCACATCACAGCACAATTGTTCATTCATAGCTGTTATTATATTATTATAGAACATTATGTTACAGGTGGTAATAGATCTATTTTCAACACATGCATGCTGATATATGGTTTGAAGTCCCAACCTATCCAGTTCTGACAATAACCTATCGAGTATTACCTTCTCCATTATTTTTCCACAACATGAAAGTAGACTTAACAGTCTATATGACTGTGGGTTTGTCCTACTCCCCTTTCCCTTAAAGTCAGGTTTAATAAGTGCATGTCTCCAATCTTGAGGAATCTCCCCATATTTATATGACCTAGTGAATAATAGATGTAATGGCAGTGTAAGTTCTTGTTTAAGTGTTCTCAGGTCATTGTTACTTATTCCATCTCCTCCCTGCACTTTGTTTGGATCCAGTTTGCACAGTTCTTTTTCAATATAATCTAATTTGATTCCAGTATCTGGGGTTACCTGGATGTCACTAGGACAACTTAACACTCTATTTGTGGATACAAACTGTTTTGCATAAGATTTTGTAAATATATCTATAATCTGCTGTGCCTGAGAATAAATTTTAGAATCTGCACACAGTTTATCAATGTGTGTATCTTTACTCATTCCGCATCTCATGTATCTATAAAAAGGTTTCTTATTATGCTCAATATCTTTATATAAATTTTCTTCTAATTTTTCTTGATCTTGTCTAACACTAACCATAATTTATTTGTCTAGCTTGTTTATTTCAGTTTTCAAAGTTGTAGTTCAACCTTTCTTCCATTTCTTATATTTTTTTGTCTCTCATCTTATCAGGTATCTTGTTCTAATATAAATATACCTCCCCCCCATGCTGCGTGCCTAAAACCTGATGTTAAACATTTTTTTGACTTTTTGCACTCAAACAATTTCTTATGTGTACTTAGAGTGCATCATTTTGCAATGTGGTGCAATGTTTTGATTCTTTGCTTACAGCCACATGTATAGTTGCACATTGTTTGCCTTAGAGTATTAAATCTGTCACTGTCTATCACTCTCACATTCTTTGTTTCCTCCTTTCTATTTGACTTTAATAGCCTATGCTCTATAGTATTGTTATTTTTGTAAGTCCTCCAGCTATTTCATCTCTCCATTCTCTCCTACTTTTTCATTCCAGGTCTTTAATGGCTCAACTTGCCAAACAGCCTACACACAGAGGGATGCACTGAACCACAACCAAATGAGAGTCCTTCTCCTAGGAAAAAAGACTGTTCACTAAGGAACCAGTATAGATATTATACAGTTGCCCCTTTCTCTATTATGTGTATGTTACTTGTCTAAGTTTAATATCAAACTACACTATGCGTAATACCTTTTGAATAAAAATAATAAGAGGCACCTTATACATCAATAATACCCACAGATCTTTCTTCATATCTTTTTGACTTGTCTTGCTATTTCTCTTCTCTCTTGTTTCTTCTCCCTCTGTCCTACTTAGTCAACACAAACACTCTCCTAATCAGTTTTGGCTAGCATCCCATCTGTAATTTAACCTCTACAGCTACACTCTTTTCTCCCTCCTACCACTTCTGAGTTGCTATATTTCTTTTCCACTGATCGGACACTTTACACTAGCTAGAGGGTTTCCCAGCCTCTACTACAATCTTTCCATGAAAAATAGATTTCTTTTGTTCTTTTGCTATCTTTCTATCCTAACTTGCATCTTGTAAACCTCACTCTGCAGTACTCTGTAGCTGACTCTTTATACAACAGCACTACACCCTAAAAGCATTTATTTCTCTCTCGACTGCAGAGGCACTACCCATTACCTATTCCAGACAACTTTAGAACTCCCATGACTTATTGATTGTTTATTTTGGGTCCAGAAGCTCAGATCAGGTGCAACCCATTCAATTCATCTTCACTTTGCTCAGGCTCACTCCACTTCCCTACCCTACCACCATTTCCCACCCCACTACACCTGCATTTATACTTTAAAGACTCCACCCCCTTTTCCTTCTAAACATCATTCAAATCAACTCATACTTAAATGCCCAAGTTGCTGACACACACACACACACTTTGAGGTTTGATTTATACACACACACTTGGGAAGGGCTGGCAAAGTCTAGTCTTACTGTCTAATGCTACTGTTAATACAAATGGTAGTTTGACCAAGAGCAAGGCTATAAGGAGTGGCCCACAGTATCACCAAATAAATATGCAAGTACTCTGAGAATGTAAATATGTCTCACAAATATCAGCCACAATGAAAAGTTTAAATATATTTAACAGTAAATACTAAATGAACAAGAAAATAGTATATAATCACAGTAACATTAGAGTTCAAAATTGCAAGAAATATTTAAAATAGCATTGCAGGACAGTTAGATATAAATAAAGAAAAACATCTAAATTAACCTTGCTATAATCCTGACTATATCTAAAGAATTACTATATCCTAGTTGATTTGAATGTGGGGATCTTCCAGCTGATGTTGTCAAATAAAAAAAAATACAGAATACTCAGTCTTTCTGAGAGACTACTTAAATTAATATCTAAAATACCTACTGCTGGGATAGCTTGCAGCATGACATCATTTCTTGTCATCTGACTCTATCAGGTGAAAACCAACCATTGATGCAGCAGGTAGCATTTAGCATCTACCTGTGAAAATACATAAACAAGGACTTTTTTTTTGCTCTAAGGCAGATCCTGGAAGTCATAAAACAATAAAAATGCTTCCAAGACAATACGGTGAACCTCTAGTTCTAGACAATGTGTCTGTTACTGCATTGAAACAGAAAGAAAACATCCTTTTCTTACGTGGCCACAAAGTAATTTAACCAGCTATTTTTCTGATGTTAACTTCTTGTGTTCCAGTTTCCATTGTTAATATATATACATCTAAACAGTTACAATAGTGCAGATGCATTTCTGTTCTAATCCAGTAGGGTACACTGTGGTTACATTTTTAAGCTCATGCTTTACAAACCCTTTTCACCACACATGTCTGTACAAACCAAGTTGGATATACACATAACATACAGTTCTAATAAGGTCATAACACAAGCATCTTACATGAAGCATGTTGACATTCACAAATGACACATAACCATTTACAAAAGTGCATCGGACACGGATATCCTTCAGAAGGGACTCACGGAAACAAATAGCTGGTGCCAGAGCCATGGCCTGAAGTTAAACGCCAAAAAATGTATAGTCATACCCTTCGGGAAAAACAAGGTAACCCCAAGCTACCATATAGGTGGCAATCCACTAAGCACAGAAGAGGTTATCAGGGACCTGGGGACCCAGGTTGGCAGTGGCCTTTCTTTTGACACTCACATTGCTAAAGTGGTTAGAAAGACCTTCTACATTGCCCACCTGATCATGAAGGATTCACATCCAGATCTAGTGAGGTCATAGTGTCCCTGTACTCTTCACTTATCAGACCAATGATCGAGTACAATGCCCCATTCGGGATGTATCTCACCCGACATCTGCAGCAATTGGAGAGACCCCAAAAGTTCCTCACCAAAAGGATAAAGGGACCCCAAAATCTGTCATATGCTGCCAGATTGAAGAAACTCCAGCTCTATTCAGTCGCATACCACCTGCTCAGAGGTGACATGTGCCTGGCATACAAGGCCATGTCCAACCCGGAATTAATGGACATGCTCCACCTCAAAAATCCAAATCCACCAAAACCACTAGAGCAAGCGACTTAAACCTTAGCACGGATATAAATAGGACGTGCTGGAGGATAGATTTATCACTCAGAGACTCCCTATGCTGTGGAATAAAATCCCGGACCATGTGAGGCAGAGCACCTCGCTGACTCTGTTCAAGAGAAATCTAGACCTGTGGATGGGAGATCGTGGGGTTTACCCGGGAATCATCTC
The DNA here is from genome assembly GCF_019279795.1 of Protopterus annectens. Classification (NCBI taxonomy): domain Eukaryota; kingdom Metazoa; phylum Chordata; order Ceratodontiformes; family Protopteridae; genus Protopterus; species Protopterus annectens. The sequence continues at coordinate 546,295,226 of NC_056732.1, read as the reverse complement.
TGTGTCACTGCTGGACAGAGGCACAACAAACTAATGGGCACAGTATTTTTTCATATAAGGGGTGGCGTAAGCCACAAAAATTTGGGCTAGGCTTATAAATGCCTTAGGGCAGATAGCCTAGTATAAACCTATGAACCTATGAACAAAATTCCAGACAGCTGTGCTGGCAGTATCTCCTTTTTTACACTTCTATATAAATCATGCTTTTAGTATCTTGTCTAACCTCTTTGCTTATAATCCTAGCCCTTGTTACAGCAACTTCTTCTCAAGCTCCTGCACATTGTTACTCATCAGAAACATCCACCACTTTTTACCCATCTGTGATAAACTGAGGGGCTGACAGCCCAGCTAGATAGAATTTTGTAAATAATTCTATGTCATTGCATATATTAATTGGCTTGTAGTGGTGTGGCTAATGAATTCCTGTAGCATGTGCACAGTGATCACTGAAGGTGTTTTTGTACTCTAAATCAGCCACACGGTGAGCATTCAGAGTCCAGATCACAATTGTTTTATTTCTTTTGTTAGCTTAGTTAGTCAGTGAGAGAGGGTAAGCATGTCAGCAAAGGAGTATGGCAACCTAACAAGGAGCCAGTTGGCTGAGTTGTACCAGGCTAAAAAACTGGTGCATGGAAACCTGACTAAGGCAGACATGATTGCAGCTTTGGTCACAGCTGCATCATGGAATAGCAACCAGGAGGACGATCAGACTGGCCTTCGAGATATACAACACTCAGAGAATGAACAGCTCACCCTTTCTACAGAGGACTTAAAATCTGCTGGAGCTAAAGAGACTTGAGTTGGAGGCCAAATGTTTGGAAATAGAAGCAACAGAGAGACTGAGGCATCTAGAGAGTGAGGAAAATGATAAAACTGCTACACCTGGAAACTGAGGAGAAGGAGAGGCAGAGGCAACATGAAAAGGTGATGCTGTCTCTTCACCAGAGTCATAGAGGTAACAGGGAAGGGAGTAACTGGACCCCAGAAGCACAAAAGGTCAGTAAATTTCTTCCACAGTTTACAGAGGGGGATAATTTTGATAGTTTCATTCATATGTTTGAGAGGGTATGTAAACAGTATAATGTTGACCAAGGGCTCTGGGTATGGTTCCTGACCCCCTTACTCCATGGCAAAGCTGTAATTATTTTGTACAAACTGTTTGGCAATGACTTTTTAAATTATAATGCTGTAAAGAATTGTTTGCTAGAATTTGTAAGCTAACACCTGAAGCTTATAGGAAAAAGTTAAATGAGCATAGATACAAGGCAGATGAAAGTGTGTGTGAATATGTTGCTGAACTAAGCACTTATTTTCATAGGTGGATGAATGAATATCAAGTCACCAATTTTGAAGGGCTGGCAGACTTTTTGGTGAGGGAACAAGCACTTACCACTTTGCCTGAGGACATGAGGATCTGGATAGTTGATAGACAATGCTCTACTGTAGATAAGTTGGGGAAGAAGGGAGACCTATACCTAGTAAGCAGGGCATTCCTGTACAAGAAAGGGACACCCAGTGCTGCTTATGTGTCTAAGGGGAACCCATGGTGGGCAGCCCAGACTGCCCCAACAGAATCTGCCAGTAGCAGGGGAAGCCACTAGTCCAGGTACACATCCAGGACCTAGACTTAAATGTTTTGAAGGCAATCAGTGGGGCCATGTGGCATATAAAAATCCATGGAAACAAGGTGGGGAACAAAAGGTAAGAGAGCCAGTAAGTAGGAATGACAAAATGCCACTAGTAGGTTGTCATGAGACAACAGGCATACTAAACTACCATCCTGCAGATGTCCTGATAGGAAAGGATTTTGATGAGGCAGTACCATGTGTTTATGCAGTTACATGCAGTCAGACCCAGACAGATCACACACTTGCACCCAGGACTGGTGAGGTGGCTAATTCAGGGAGGGAGCTACACTGTAGCAGTGAGACTGAAGGTGAGCCACAACTGCTAGTGGGTACTGATGTTCCCTTGGACAGAGTGACTGCAAGTGTAGAGGCTGACAGTGAGGCACTGCTATCAGAGGATACAAGACTTCCTGTGGAAGGGGAGCTGGGAAGGGTTACAAAGAGAGAGTTGAGACAGACTTAGCTCTCAGACCCTACATTACAAGGCCTGAGGCAGGTAGCTAGTGAAGCACCTGATTCTCAAGGGAAGGGGGAATCTGTATACTGGGATAAAGGGTTACTGTATAGAGAGTGGACCCCTGAGGGAGGGCTTGAGGATGAGAGCATACAGCAGTTGATAGTGCCTAGAGACTACAGACTGGCACTTCTAGCCATAGCCCATGATACTCCTTTTGCAGGTCATATGGGCATAAAATGTACAAGCTGATGTATTATACAAAACTGTTATTGGCCTGGGATTTCCAGATATGTAACAGGGTACTACAGGACCTGTGAGCAGTGCCAAAAGATAGGCAAGGCAGAAGACAAGGTGAAAGCTCCTTTGATGCCTTTGCCTGTGAGTAGCTATGGATATTGTGGGGCCTCTTAGTATCCCAAGTTCCACAGTGAAAAAGTATATCCTAGTGGTAGGAGATTATGCTACAAGATATCCCGAGGCAGTGGCTTTGTTCTCCATTTAGGCAGAAAAGGTGGCAAATGCATTGTTAGAGATTTTCAGCTGGGTACATTTCCTTAAAAGAAATACTGACTGACAGAGCTGCCAATTTCATGTCAGACCTGCTGGCTTGTCTGTGGATGTACTGTGGGGTGAAACACCTAAATACCACCCCCTACCATCCCCAGACTAATGGTCTTGTTGAGAGGTTAAACTCTACACCCACGTCCATGCTATGGGCATTTGTAGACCAGTTTAAGAGGGAATGGTACAAATATTTTCCCCATCTGTTGTTTGCTTACAGAGAGGTTCCCCAGGAGTCCATGGCATTTTCATCCTTTCAGCAAACCAAAAACGTCACTGGGAACTGCTGCTGTGCAAATACTGTAAACTGTTTATTAAAACACCAAACAAACCAAGAAGTATCAAAGTGAGCGCTTTCGGGCTAAGCCCTTCTTCAGACAAAGTGCTTCTCACAATCTTCACATTTTAAAATAAACATACACCAATCACTCTTCAGTAAAAAACCCCACCCTATTTTAATTGTTAGCTGAAACTAACAAATCATCATTAAAAACACATTGCCACTACTCTTACTTAATAAAAAGTACGCCTACTTTTAAGTGTTGGCTTCAGAGGCACCATATCATTCAGCCCAGGATGAATATGGGCTGTTAACAACTCATTCTCTCCAGTAGAGCTCTTTTGAGTGTGCACCTTTAACCCCTAGTGGGCGTGGCTTCAGCATTTAAAAATTTAAGTTATCACCTTACATTTTTAACAAATACCCATTGACAGAGGTCATATATCAATACAATTGTGTTTGCTATCATGTATGCTTCAAGATAACATTTTCCAATACCTTGTATGTAACATGGTTTTGGAATTATTAATGCAAATATGAACAGGCAATATTTGACGCCTAGAGGAGCAGTAGGGTGTAACTGCAGAAACGCCTGGAGACGTCACTCGGCTGTAATGAGTCCACTTTGATTCTATGGTTTCTGTCTTTAACCTAATGTCACCCCCTCTCTTATTAATAAACACATTGGCTATCACCCTAAATTTAAATCTATGTGTGGGGTTGTCCTTCACATGGTTATATAATGCATTATGCTCATCACAGTTCCTAATTGACGAAATGTGCTGTAGTATCCTAACCTTAAGCATATTGTTGGTTTTGCCAACATAATATCCTGAGCATGACGTGCAATCAGCCAAGTACACCACATTAATGGTCCTACAAGTAGCTCTCCCTTTAAAATGGAAACTCTTCCCTGTGGAAGGATGTACAAACACTGTCTCCCTATTAATATGATCACAAGCCTTACAGCCCCCACATGGGACAGTACCCAGTGACCTAGGTAGGCAAGTCACCTCATTGTTTCCCCTATCGTGACAGAGTATATCCTTCAGGTTCGTATTCCTCTTATAACTAAATAGTGGAAAGTCCCCTACTATACCACTCAAATTTCTGTCACTTGTGATAATGTTCCAATTCTTCTTGATGATGTCACACACCCCTTTGACATTACTGCCATATGTTAATATTATCCTAGGTATAGTTTCCTTCTTCCTGCCTTTAATCCGGTGCCCATTATGATTACTATGGTTACTATGGTTACTTCCTGGGCTCGTTGTAACATCAAGCCATGGTCTATATTTACCTTGCCTATTCACACTACCTCTTGCTACTGCTGCTTCCACTAACTCATACCTATACCCTCTTTCTTGGAAACAATCTTTCAAGGCATCTATCTCTTTCTCAAAATGTTCATCCTGTTGACTGATCCTGGAGATCCTGCCAACCTGTCCCTCCACTATGTTGGAGAAGGTATATCTAGGGTGCATGCTGTCAAATGAGAGCAAAGAATTCTTCCAGCTCTCTTTTCAATATAATCTGGAACTAAAGCCTTCGGGTGTGAGTTCTACTGTAACATCCAAGAAGTCCAGAGCCTCACGTGAGCTCTTGACATCAAACTTCAGAAAGGATGTGGTAGAGTGTAGATATTCCATAAAAGTAATTAGCCTTTGTTCACCCCCCTTCCAGGCAATAAAAATATCGTCTACAAAACGTAGATAAGCCCCTATGTGTGGACTCCAATCTCTGTGGTTTAAAACATGTTTCTTTTCCCAGAAGGAGAGGACTAAATTGGCATAGGAGTTTGCACAGGGGGTACCCATGGCTACCCCCTGTACTTGCCTAAACACTGATCCATTACTCAAGAAGATGTTATTCTCCAAGACCAGTTTCAGTGACTCTTCTATGAGAAAAAGTTCCTTCTCTACAACACCCACATCCTTGAGAATCCCTACACAGGCTGCTATGCCATACTCATTGCCTATTACCGTAAACAAACTGTTTACATCTAGGCTTACCAACATAGTGCCCTCCTGACTACCTTCCCTATTCATTTCACCCAAAATTCTAAGAAAATGTGCAGTGTCCTTCAGAACATTGTTCATGAGATCTACGTAGGGTCTAAGTGTACATTCCAACCATATTGACAAATGCTCCGTGACCCTCCCCCTCCCCGAAACTATGGGTCTAAGGGGTGGGTCTGTCAAAGATTTGTGCACCTTAGGTAGGGCCTTGAACACAGGAATGACTGGTTTATCCACATGAAAAAATTCTATGAGGTCTTGAGTAATATACATATTGGTATACAACCATTTTATACGTCCAAGTACCTTACTGATAATGTTCCTGACCTCTACTGGATTCAATAAATGATATATATCCTTGTCTGCCAACAATCCAGATAACTTCATGTTATACCAGTCAGTGTCAAGGACCACTATTGCCCCTCCTTTATCTGCCATCTTTATTGTTAATTTTTTATTCTTACTAAGATTCTCTAGGGCCTGTCTTTGCTCAGGGTTCAGATTGTAAAAACGATCTTTTCCTTTTTCTTGCATAAACAAAAACAAATCACTTTCACATTTATTAATGAATAAACTAAGTGCGGGTGAAAAAGGTGGAACATAACTGCTAGGCTGGCATAGGCCCACACTAGGACCCTGTGCCCCTCCATAAATTTTGTTCAGCATAACCCTCCGACAATACAACATCAAATCCAATACTACATCGCTATATACACAAGCTTTACTAGGTACAAACGTCATCCCTTTGTTTAAAACATAAATTTCAGCTTCACTCAGTGCATATTTAGATAGATTAAATACAATATCACAAACAGAATTACTTGCAGTCAATTCAAAGTTCTCCTCTTGTTTCCTGAGTCCCTGTCGTCGCTCCGCGACCGCTTCCATGGACCCTTCTTCCTCACATTCGTGGGCAGCATGCCCAAAAAATGATTCTATCCTGGAGCCATTTTCGGACGCGCTCCCAAACCTCCTGAACTGGATAGTGAGTCCATGGAGCCAATGGCTTCATCTGTGGCATTCTGTAAGCTTACCGAAGGGATCCCTGCCCCTGTTCTTATTGTTGTCCCTTCCTCAATGAGGCGTTCCTTGTTACATCCAATGTCTACTGTCTCCTCAAGCCTGGATGGTTCTGTGCTCTTATTTCCTAAAACACTGGCACTAACCAGCGTCGATTGTCGTACTGAGCTCACAATCCCTGCAACGCCATCAACAACTGTGGTATCTTCTCTAGCCACAGGCCGCTCATCTGATGCGACGTCTACTGGGACTGTTGTTGTTGGACGTATCTCCCTGTTCGATGTCAACCGTCTGCGTCATTCTCCTGTTGTTGTAGATATTCCACTGGGTCTCTGTGCCCTCCAAGTTGCATTCGAAACCCGAGGGGTATTCTTCGGCCATACGAAGATATTACCCCACGAGAAATCTTCATAATCCCTTTTCAACTTTCCCATCTTTGTAGTTTTCAATTTCTCTTCATTGTCCATGAGCCCTCGATGTAGCTGTTCCAGCCGAGACTCATGATACGGCTCACGGAACTCTTTGGACAGTTTCTGCCTTATATCAAACACCTCTCGTTTCAGTTCCTCTGTCTCTGGTAGAAAAAAAGCCAAAAGTAATTCTATATATTGAAAACTTGTGTTAAGATTAATAGCCTGCCATTTTGCTAATAGCTCTGGGTACCTGTCCCCTTGAGTAGGCATGCACAATATGCGCATACCTCTTGGGACAATACCATAATCCAGGCAAGCCTCCAAATGGTAGGCTTGCCATTGTAGTCGTTGTAGTCTCATGGCCTTAAAGTTCAAGTCTCGAACTAGGTCCTCAAAAGTTCTGTCCATCGCTAATGGTTTTGAGACCTCCTCCATCCTATGCCTCAAAACAGAAAAACCCAAACAGCAGTAGCAAGAGGTAGTGTGAATAGGCAAGGTAAATATAGACCATGGCTTGATGTTACAACGAGCCCAGGAAGTAACCATAGTAACCATAGTAATCATAATGGGCACCGGATTACAGGTAGGAAGAAGGAAACTATACCTAGGATAATATTAACATATGGCAGTAATGTGAAAGGGGTGTGTGACATCATCAAAAAGAATTGGAACATTATCACAAGTGACAGAAATTTGAGTGGCATAGTAGGGGACTTTCCACTATTTAGTTATAAGAGGAATAAGAACCTGAAGGATATACTCTGTCACGATAGGGGAAACAATGAGGTGACTTGCCTACCTAGGTCACTGGGTACTGTCCCATGTGGGGGCTGTAAGGCTTGTGATCATATTAATAGGGAGACAGTGTTTGTACATCCTTCCACAGGGAAGAGTTTCCATTTTAAAGGGAGAGCTACTTGTAGGACCATTAATGTGGTGTACTTGGCTGATTGCACGTCATGCTCAGAATATTATGTTGGCAAAACCAACAATATGCTTAAGGTTAGGATACTACAGCACATTTCGTCAATTAGGAACTGTGATGAGCATAATGTATTATATAACCATGTGAAGGACAACCCCACACATAGATTTAAATTTAGGGTGATAGCCAATGTGTTTATTAATAAGAGAGGGGGTGACATTAGGTTAAAGACAGAAACCATAGAATCAAAGTGGATTTTAGATTTAACAGCCCATATTCATCCTGGGCTGAATAATATGGTGCCTCTGAAGCCAACACTTAAAAGTAGGCGTACTTTTTATTAAGTAAGAGTAGTGGCAATGTGTTTTTAATGATGATTTGTTAGTTTCAGCTAACAATTAAAATAGGGTGGTTTTTTTTATTGAAGAGTGATTGGTGTATGTTTATTTTAAAATGTGAAGATTGTGAGAAGCACTTTGTCTGAAGAAGGGCTTAGCCCGAAAGCGCTCACTTTGATACTTCTTGGTTTGTTTGGTGTTTTAATAAACATTTTACAGTATTTGCACAGCAGCAGTTCCCAGTGACGTTTTTGGTTTGCTGATTTGTTTCTTTGCTGAACTGGGATTTGGCTAAGCACTAGCCTTATTCTTTTTGGATTTTCATCCTTTGAGTTGCTGTATGGGCATAGGGTGAGAGGAGTTCTAGATTTAATTCAAGATGAGTGTGAAGGTGAGTGTGAATCTCACAAGGAATCTGTTGTGGCATATGTCCTAAACCTCAGGACAAGGCTCAGGGAACTTATACACTTGGCCCAAGAGAACCTGGCTGAAGTCCAACAGCAGAAAAAGGTCTGGTATGACAGGAATGCTCAAGCTAGAGAGTATGCTATAGGGCAGCAGGTAATGGTTCTCATTCCTGTCAGACACAACAAGCTGCAGACAGCTTGGGAGAAACCCTACACAGTGATAAGGAAGGTCAGTGATGTTAACTACATGGTAGAACTGCTAGGCAGGAGGCAGGGGGACAAACTGTTCCATGTTAACATGATGAAACCTTACCATGATAGGAATACCTTTGTGCTGAGTATTTGCAGTGGACTGCATGAGGAGTCTGAGGGAGATCTGGTGACTGCTCTTCTCAGTGAGGCTCAGACTGACACTTCAGTGGAAGGGGTAGAAATGTCCTGACAGCTATCTTCTACCCAGGTTCAAGAAATCTGAGCAGTGTTATAGGAGTTTGGGGACATGTTCACTGGGAAACCAGGGTGCCCTCACCTGGTACATCACCAGGTTGATACAGGACCCTAAAGTCCTATTAGGCAGGTCTCTTATAGGGTGCCTGAGAGAGAGTCAAACAGACTCTGAGGGAGTAGATACAAGAAAGTTTGGAATTAGAGGTAATTCAAGAGTCTAACAGTCCCTGGGCCTCCTCGGTGGTGCTGGTGCCAAAGAAGGATGGCAGCACTAGGTTCTGTGTTGACTAGAAAATTAAATAGTTACACAGAGTCAGATGCTTATGCCCATGCCTAGGACAGATGAAGCCCTAGAGCAGCTGGGTGGGGCTAAGTATCTTACCACCATTGATCATACCAAGAGTTACTGGCAGGCACCCTAGACTCCCAGTACTAGAGAGAGGTCAATGTTTGTGACTCCTTTTGGCTTGTATTTGTTCAGAAAGATGCCCATGGGATGCAAAAATGCCCCAGCAACTTTACAGAGGCCGGTAGATCATATCCTAGCAGGAGGAGGAGGGTTTGCCATTGCTTACCAAGATGATATTGCCATCTACAGCCTTTCCTGGCAAGAGCACCTTCAGCATGTCAAGGAGGTGCTGGGCAGACTACAGAGGGCAGAGTTGATCATTAAGCCTAGCAAATGTCAGGTGGGTATGGAGGAGGTCTCCTACCTGAGACATAGAGTGGGTAGTGGCAAGATCAGGCCAGAACCTGCCAAAGTGGAACCTATTCAGGCATGGCTTACAGCTGTTACAAAAAAGCAGGTGAGGGCATTTTTAGGGACAGCAGGGTACTACAGAAAGTTTATTCCCAGTTATAGTACCATAGCTGCTCTCCTCACTGACCTGACAAGGAAAGACAGGCCAAATAAGATAGTATGGTTCACAGCATGTGAGCAGGTATTCCAGAAGCTTAAAGAAGAGTTGGGAGGACCCCCTGTGTTAGCCAGTCCAAATTATAGCAAATAATTTGCTATGCAGGTGGATGCTTCAAACCATGGGGTGGATGATGTAATTAGGCAGATTTCTTCAGAGGGAGAAGAGCACCCAGTGGTTTATCTTAGTCATAAGCTCCAACCAAGGGAGGAATGCTATGCAGCTGTAGAATAGGAATGTCTAGCCATAGTGTTTGCACTGCAGATACTTCAGCCTTATGTGTATGGAAGGAAATTCACTGTAGTTACAGATCAGAATCCCCTAACATGGTTACATCGAGACAGCCAGCAAAATGCCAAGTTGGTATGGTGAGGCCTAGTGTTCCAAGCATATGATATGTCAGTGCAGCACAGCAGCAGGATTAGCAATGCCAATGCAGATGGGCTCTCAAGAGAGGGAATGGGGTAAGGTATACCCAGCTAGACATAACCTCTCAAGCAACATATCTCAAGGGACACTAGAAAAACTAGCTTGAGTGCATGGGGTGGGGGAAGAAATGTTATAAACTGAGGGGCTACCAGCCCAGCTAGATATAATTTTGTAAATAATTATATGCCATTGTAAATATTAATATGATCCACAGGCTTATTTGACAAATGTAAGAAAACTGCGTTATCTGCTGAACTTCAAAATGTAACCACAGTGCACCCTGCTGGAAGAACAGCTGATAAGTAAAGAATTTTACAACTGTGTGTGATCTCAATCTTGGAGACAGGATGTCTGCAGCTGGAAATTCTTTCTATTGTCCTAAGACAGAGATAATTATTAGGTTTCACATGTAAAGTGTCTTTTATTTCTGTGGCTTGCTGGAAGGTGCAGATCCCAAAGAAATGTTAAAATTTGAGTTCTGTTAGCCTGGGGACTAAATCAAAAGAGACAAGAATGGTGTAATCTGAAATGACTCAACAGTAATGTGTATTATTAATTTAAGACTATCTCAGAGAGAAAGAGATGACATTTTGTATTTGTCTTCAGACCTAACAACTCACCAGTATTTGCCTTTCTCTGTAAGTAATATATTTAGAACAGTGATTTCTCTTAGAGATAAATAGAAATAGTAAGATTAGTCTAGCTGTTTCTATATTTATGTCAGACTATCCTACACTGTTGTTTTAAAGTATTTCCTGTGATTTCTGAACTCTCTAATGTCATTGTGTTGAGTTAATAAGTATTGTCTTGTGTTTTTATTATTTATTATTAAATATATTTAAAGTTTTGAACTGTGGCTGTTTTGTGTAGAGATAATTTAAGCTCTTAGGATACTTGCATATATTTGGTGATACTATATAGGCCACTCCTAAATGGGTCTATGTTAAATAAACAAACACTTAAAATGTCGAGTACAACATATTTGAACACTTTTAAGCAAATGTTTATTAAATCGACAGCTCAGAATGTCAGAAAAAGGAGTTCTGAAATATTTTGTTTGGCCAGTACTGACATATGTGACATAATATGTCATGTAAGCTACTGATAACAGCGTTGTATGGTGCACAATGGGAGAATTTTCCTTTTCTGCACTGACGTTTGGTCTCGGAATTGGTATATTTAAGTAGGGGGTGTGGGGGGTGCATGGGGGCTTGCCCCCCTGCTTGCAATGTTACAGTATGTTTTCCCTCTTTTTTTTGTTATGATATGTATGTACCTGCTGTTAGTTGGTTTAGTGTCCTGTAGCACTTGGAGGGATAGGTGGCCAAACAAAGCTTTTCGAGATTGTGGTTTCTGACATTCTGCATGGTCAGTTAAAAAAACATTCACTTAAAAGTGTTTGAGCATGTTGTACTTGACATTTTAAGCATTCGTTTATTTAACTTAGACCCTCCTAAATAGCCTTCAAGTCTCAATTACACTTACCAAATAGATAACAGTAAAATGCACAGTAGAATTGAGTACCCTTTGGGAAGAGCCTTATTAGTAGCTGATAAGAGTAGTTGATGGCAGTGATTCCTACCTTATAGTCTGGGCAGAAAGGGGCATAGCTGGAGATCCTGTGCCAGCCTTCACCAGGAGTGTCTGTATGTTTGTATATAGCCCATATCTCAAAGTGTGTGTGTGTCAGCTACTTGGCAGGGACACAAAGCACTAGTTGGACAGAGAGTACTGGAGGTTTTGGCTTGACTATTCAGCTGAGATCAGAACCCTGTAGCTCTGCCAGTGGGAGTCTTATAGGGGATCTGGAGAGAAAGGGAGTAACCAAGCCCCAGACTGACTGTGATCTCTGTGTGCTCATATGGAAGTTGTACCTCTTACTGCATGTGTACTTGTTATCCTCCCAATGTGGATGCCCTCACTGGTGCTAGCCGTGAATATTGAGGCTCCTTGATTACTGGGCCAGTGTATGGGTGTCACACCATCTACACAAAGTAACTTCTCACTGGCACAGCTATAGGGTTCAGCTAACATTGAGTTAGACAGCAATTCAGTTCAAGGCCTGCTGTAGGTCCCCAACCATATCCCGAGATTCACACTCCACGTTCCTAAGCACCCTGGAGAATATTACAGACCAACCTAACACTCTCATACTGGGTGACTTCAACTACCCCTCCATTAACTGGGAAAACTTCTCATGTACCAGTACACTTGTACAACATTTCCTGGAATTCATTAATTCCAATGCCCTGGACCAGTTTGTTCTTACCCCCGCTAGAGGTAGCAAAATCCTTGACCTGGTCATTACTAACATGGGTGACCATTGCTCTACACCATAGCTAACTCCTCCCTAGTTAGATCCAATCACAAACTAATCACCTTGGAAATCCACATCCCTCCCACCTCCCCCCTGCAAAGGTAACTACCATGAAAACCTTCTCCAAAGCTAACTTTGGGCTCCTAAAAACAGAGGTGGCTAACTTCATGGCATGCATGCAAGTAGAGAATAGTTGCATGACTGCCAGATCATACACCAATGCACTGTACAAACACGTAAACAAATGTATGGTTTTTGCCATACCCAATAGAAACAAGACTCTCTCCTCCAAAAAAAGGAAGCCAATCTGGTGGTCCCCTCCCATAAACAAACTCTACAACAGAAGGAGAAAACTGATGTGGAATAATGTGAAGTCCCAAGACTGGAAAAACTCCCATATCATCCTCAACAAAAAGTTGAGATCCCTCATCAAATCCTCTAAAGCTAGCTATGAAAACAGATTTGCAGCAGATAGTAAAGACAACTGCAAGGCCTTCTATAGTTATGTAAATAATCTCCACGGCAATACCCAGATTTGCTCTGAGCTACTGCACAATGGTACATCCTATACCAAGCCAACAGTTATTGCCAATATACTGGCTAACAGATTCAGTGCCACCTTTATCCCTCTCTCCCCCACCAAAGACCAAACACAATACCATTAGATTGCCAGGCACCCAGTATTACTGCTGCACAGGTTAAAACAGCACTGTCCAAAACCAAGAATACAGCTTCTATGGGACCTGACAATATCCCTGGCTGTGTTCTACATGAATGACAGAGTAAACTGGCATCTCACCTGTGTGTCCTGTTCAATTAGGCAGATTTCTTCAGAGGGAGAAGAGCACCCAGTGGTTTATCTTAGTCATAAGCTCCAACCAAGGGAGGAATGCTATGCAGCTGTAGAATAGGAATGTCTAGCCATAGTGTTTGCACTGCAGATACTTCAGCCTTATGTGTATGGAAGGAAATTCACTGTAGTTACAGATCAGAATCCCCTAACATGGTTACATCGAGACAGCCAGCAAAATGCCAAGTTGGTATGGTGAGGCCTAGTGTTCCAAGCATATGATATGTCAGTGCAGCACAGCAGCAGGATTAGCAATGCCAATGCAGATGGGCTCTCAAGAGAGGGAATGGGGTAAGGTATACCCAGCTAGACATAACCCTCTCAAGCAACATTTCTCAAGGGACACTTGAAAAACTAGGTTGAGTGCATGGGGTGGGGGGGAAGAAATGTTATAAACTGAGGGGCTACCAGCCCAGCTAGATATAATTTTGTAAATAATTATATGCCATTGTAAATATTAATATGATCCACAGGCTTATTTGACAAATGTAAGAAAACTGCGTTATCTGCTGAACTTCAAAAATGTAACCACAGTGCACCCTGCTGGAAGAACAGCTGATAAGTAAAGAATTTTACAACTGTGTGTGATCTCAATCTTGGAGACAGGATGTCTGCAGCTGGAAATTCTTTCTATTGTCCTAAGACAGAGATAATTATTAGGTTTCACATGTAAAGTGTCTTTTATTTCTGTGGCTTGCTGGAAGGTGCAGATCCCAAAGAAATGTTAAAATTTGAGTTCTGTTAGCCTGGGGACTAAATCAAAAGAGACAAGAATGGTGTAATCTGAAATGACTCAACAGTAATGTGTATTATTAATTTAAGACTATCTCAGAGAGAAAGAGATGACATTTTGTATTTGTCTTCAGACCTAACAACTCACCAGTATTTGCCTTTCTCTGTAAGTAATATATTTAGAACAGTGATTTCTCTTAGAGATAAATAGAAATAGTAAGATTAGTCTAGCTGTTTCCTATATTTATGTCAGACTATCCTACACTGTTGTTTTAAAGTATTTCCTGTGATTTCTGAACTCTCTAATGTCATTGTGTTGAGTTAATAAGTATTGTCTTGTGTTTTTATTATTTATTATTAAATATATTTAAAGTTTTGAACTGTGGCTGTTTTGTGTAGAGATAATTTAAGCTCTTAGGATACTTGCATATATTTGGTGATACTATATAGGCCACTCCTAAATGGGTCTATGTTAAATAAACAAACACTTAAAATGTCGAGTACAACATATTTGAACACTTTTAAGCAAATGTTTATTAAATCGACAGCTCAGAATGTCAGAAAAAGGAGTTCTGAAATATTTTGTTTGGCCAGTACTGACATATGTGACATAATATGTCATGTAAGCTACTGATAACAGCGTTGTATGGTGCACAATGGGAGAATTTTCCTTTTCTGCACTGACGTTTGGTCTCGGAATTGGTATATTTAAGTAGGGGGTGTGGGGGGTGCATGGGGGCTTGCCCCCCTGCTTGCAATGTTACAGTATGTTTTCCCTCTTTTTTTTGTTATGATATGTATGTACCTGCTGTTAGTTGGTTTAGTGTCCTGTAGCACTTGGAGGGATAGGTGGCCAAACAAAGCTTTTCGAGATTGTGGTTTCTGACATTCTGCATGGTCAGTTAAAAAAACATTCACTTAAAAGTGTTTGAGCATGTTGTACTTGACATTTTAAGCATTCGTTTATTTAACTTAGACCCTCCTAAATAGCCTTCAAGTCTCAATTACACTTACCAAATAGATAACAGTAAAATGCACAGTAGAATTGAGTACCCTTTGGGAAGAGCCTTATTAGTAGCTGATAAGAGTAGTTGATGGCAGTGATTCCTACCTTATAGTCTGGGCAGAAAGGGGCATAGCTGGAGATCCTGTGCCAGCCTTCACCAGGAGTGTCTGTATGTTTGTATATAGCCCATATCTCAAAGTGTGTGTGTGTCAGCTACTTGGCAGGGACACAAAGCACTAGTTGGACAGAGAGTACTGGAGGTTTTGGCTTGACTATTCAGCTGAGATCAGAACCCTGTAGCTCTGCCAGTGGGGAGTCTTATAGGGGATCTGGAGAGAAAGGGAGTAACCAGCCCCAGACTGACTGTGATCTCTGTGTGCTCATAAGGGAAGTTGTACCTCTTACTGCATGTGTACTTGTTATCCTCCCAATGTGGATGCCCCCTCACTGGTGCTAGCCGTGAATATTGAGGCTCCTTGATTACTGGGCCAGTGTATGGGTGTCACACCATCTACACAAAGTAACTTCTCACTGGCACAGCTATAGGGTTCAGCTAACATTGAGTTAGACAGCAATTCAGTTCGTAGCCTGCTGTAGGTCCCCAACCATATCCCGAGATTCACACTCCACGTTCCTAAGCACCCTGGAGAATATTACAGACCAACCTAACACTCTCATACTGGGTGACTTCAACTACCCCTCCATTAACTGGGAAAACTTCTCATGTACCAGTACACTTGTACAACATTTCCTGGAATTCATTAATTCCAATGCCCTGGACCAGTTTGTTCTTACCCCCGCTAGAGGTAGCAAAATCCTTGACCTGGTCATTACTAACATGGGTGACCATTGCTCTACACCATAGCTAACTCCTCCCTAGTTAGATCCAATCACAAACTAATCACCTTGGAAATCCACATCCCTCCCACCTCCCCCCTGCAAAGGTAACTACCATGAAAACCTTCTCCAAAGCTAACTTTGGGCTCCTAAAAACAGAGGTGGCTAACTTCATGGCATGCATGCAAGTAGAGAATAGTTGCATGACTGCCAGATCATACACCAATGCACTGTACAAACACGTAAACAAATGTATGGTTTTTGCCATACCCAATAGAAACAAGACTCTCTCCTCCAAAAAAAGGAAGCCAATCTGGTGGTCCCCTCCCATAAACAAACTCTACAACAGAAGGAGAAAACTGATGTGGAATAATGTGAAGTCCCAAGACTGGAAAAACTCCCATATCATCCTCAACAAAAAGTTGAGATCCCTCATCAAATCCTCTAAAGCTAGCTATGAAAACAGATTTGCAGCAGATAGTAAAGACAACTGCAAGGCCTTCTATAGTTATGTAAATAATCTCCACGGCAATACCCAGATTTGCTCTGAGCTACTGCACAATGGTACATCCTATACCAAGCCAACAGTTATTGCCAATATACTGGCTAACAGATTCAGTGCCACCTTTATCCCTCTCTCCCCCACCAAAGACCAAACACAATACCATTAGATTGCCAGGCACCCAGTATTACTGCTGCACAGGTTAAAACAGCACTGTCCAAAACCAAGAATACAGCTTCTATGGGACCTGACAATATCCCTGGCTGTGTTCTACATGAATGACAGAGTAAACTGGCATCTCACCTGTGTGTCCTGTTCAATTACAGCCTCACCTCAGGCTTTATCCCTACCGAATGGTGCACTGCTACAGTCATCCCTCTCCACAAAGAAGGATTGACTACAGACCCTGAGAACTATCGCCCCATTAACCTTATGAGTCTCATATGCAAAGCTATGGAATGCATCATCATGGATCTAATATGGTTTTGTGAAGGGTAGATCATGCCTGCTCAACTTGGTCAACTTCTTTGAGTCAGTCACCAGAACTGTAGATGAAGGCAAGGTTATTCATACAGCCTACCTTGATCTGGCTAAGGCCTTTGATACCATTCCCCACTCAAGAATCATAGAAAAACTCACTAAGATAGGCATCAACCTCTATATCACTAGGTGGGTTGCAAACTGGCTCACAGATAGAACCGACAGTGTGAAAGTAGCTGACTCCAAGTAAGGCTGCTAACCAGTCACGAGTGGAGTCCCACAGGGTTCGGTCCTGGTTCCTCTCTTGTTTGGTATGTACTTCCCTGAAGTCCAGGCCAACATTTAGTGACTCTGGCTGACAAAGTTCACAGACGATTGCAAGTTGGGTGCTATTATTAACTCCCCAAGTGATGTTGACTTCCTACAGAAAGGCCTCACTGAGACCAACAACTGGTGTCAGAACCATGGCCTTAAGCTCAATGCCAAAAAATGTGTCATCATCCCCTTTGGGAAAAACCCAGTTCCCATAAATTACCACGTTGGTGGTAGTCCACTGAACACAGAAGGCGTTATAAGGGATCTGGGAACACAGGTTGACAGTGACCTCTCTTTTGACCACCACATTGCCATTGTGGTTAGAAAGTCCTTCTATGTGGCACTTCTCATTATTAAGGGTTTTGCATCCAGGAAGAAAGAGGTCATTGTCTCCCTCTACTCTTCCCTCATTAGGCCAATCATTGAGTACAATGCACCATTTGGCATGTACCTCACTAGACACCTACAACAACTGGAGAGGCTACAAACGTACATCACAAAGATGATCCTAGGCCTTAAACACTTGTTCTATATAGACAGACTCAAAAAAATTCCAACTATTCTCTGTCTCATATCGCCCACTTAGAGGCAATCTCTGCTTGATTTGTCTTCCCCAGCTCTGTTAGAAATGCTACATCTAAAGAAATCCCAATCCCTCCACATCACACACTCCAGAGACTTCAACTTCATTACCACAATCAACAGAATGTGCTTGCGGGACAATTTCATAACCCAGAGACTGCCCATGCTATGGAATAGACTTCCCATACATGTCAAACAGAGCACCTCACAGGCCCTCTTCAAGAGAAATCTTGATGAGTGGATGGGAAATAGAAAATTCACCCTGGGGATCACTCCAGTGGTTCTACTCAACAGTGTCACTGGGAACTAAGGTTGGGTGGCATGATGCCAGTGTAATCCTATGGGCTAGGCTTGTAAAGGCTCCAGGGCTATTAGCCTAATGCACACCTATGAACGTATGAACCTATGAACATATCCCCTAAATATTTCTGTACTCTCTTCCCTATTACTCTGCTCCCAAATACTTTACCACAACATACAGTAAACTCTAGTTTGCACCCCCTCATCCACCTTGCACAAAAAATGCAACTCACTGTGCCATAGCAAATCTACTTTTTGCTTCAAAGCAGAGACATACACCCTAACCCAGAGCCTCTCACTAATCCACACAATAATGCCTGTTTCAGAAACCTAAACATTATAACACTAAACCTCCAAAGTCTATGCAACAAAATATTCCCACCACATGCCTGGATTGATTAAATAAACCTGATATTCTAGCACTAACAGAAACATGGTTACACCCTAGTATAAAAAACTGTAAAGTCACACAAACACACACACACACACACACACACACACACACACACACACACACACAAAATTTTGCAATAGCCAGATTAGACAGATCTAATAAGAAAGCCCTGCTATACCCTAACGCACTCAGCATTACACCCTATACTAATGAAACTCCCAAATGTTCTCACACTAAATTACTAATGTGTTTCCTAAACCTTAACAAAACAGATCTGTATTATCATAGTATATATTCCCCCAGGACACAATATACCAGTTTTAGAAGATATACTATCATAGACCTCCCATACAATCAAACTTGAGACTATCATCCTTGGAGACGAGAACATAGACTGAAAAACTATTGAATCTAACTCACAAACAGTATAAACCTTTCTGTTTTTTCCCAACTCATCAAGATGTATAGTAAAACTTTCACTCAGCATGCTACACTAGACTGACTAGTATCCCATCCATCCTACATTTTCACCACAGGTATCCTTTCTACTTCCCTCAGTGACCATTCTCCAACATTTGCTATCAGATCCAACATAAACCAGCCCAAACAACATACTGTAAAATTAATCCAAAAGTTATCTACATTCAGTCAGAAAATATTTAATGATCTACAAAACAAAATTAATTGGGCTCCTCTAAAAATTCTTCCTCTTGCTGAAGCAGTACACTACTTCAACTCCACATTCTTACATATACTTAATACCCTTGCCCCTGTATGTTCAAAAAGAATAGAAAATAATCCAGCCCCATGGCTAACAAAGGAATTTAAAAACCTTATGAAACAAAGAGACATATCCTAGGACACTTGGAAGCAAAATCTCAACCTTTTCAAACAACTTTGTAACAACGTAAAAATCATCAGTGAAGAAAGATAAGAACACTTATTATTCCCAATTTCAACATGAACACAAGAACAACCCCCAAAAAGTCTGGTATTCTATATGAACCTTAATTAACCCAGGTACAAACAAGGAATACAATGTTGCATCAAAGGCCTTGTCATCCACAGTAGCTGAAGACTTTAACAATCACTTTATAAAATTAATAGTAGATCTAATGTCAAGCACCTCCAGTACCAGATCCTCCCTCTCCACTACCATATCCACCACCTACAATACCTCCACTACCACTTCTGATCCTACCCAACATAATATACAAAAAGTCAATAAAGGCAATACAGACACTTTCTCATTTCTCCATATATCTACTGCTATTATAAAAAGGCTACTGCTAAAACTAAAACCCTGCTCAAACTCAGCTGACAATTTCCCACCCCAATACCTTATATTAGCCACTGGATCCATTGCCTACTCAATAAGTATCTTAATTAATAAGTCTTTATCAGAATCTCTAGCCCTCGGTATATGAAAAAGGTTGTATATCACACCAATTCACAAAGGAGATATCTCCACAGATCCTTCCAATTTCTGTCCCATATCCATTTTATCTCCCATCTCCAAAATTCTTGAAAGATGTATATACCAGCAGCTTATGCAATTCATTCTCCAAAATAATCTACTCACACCAACTCAACATGGCTTCTGCCCTCATCTTAGCACATCCACTCCCTTAATATCTTTTACAGACATCATGATCAGGGATACAGAAAAAAGGAAACTATGCATCTGCAGTTTTCCTGAACCTCTCCAAAGCATTTGACAAAGTTTCTCACCCCCTACTTCTGGACACACTGTCCAACTTACATTTTTCTCAAACTACATTACAATGGTTCAGAATTATTTGCAGGATAGGAAACAAGCTGTAAAATGGGCAAACAAACTTTCTCCCTTTCTCCATAACAACCCTTCAGATGTCCCACAAGGTTCCATTCTTGGTCCCCTACTGTTAAATATATTCACAAACAACCTGCATACTTCCACTTTCATTCTATATGCTGATGATTCTACTATTCTTTGCACCTCTTTCTCTCATCCAGAGCTACTCTCCATCACACAGAAGTCCTTTACTGCCATTGAAACCTGGCTAACAAATGCACAACTTTTCCTTAACCCTAAGTAAAACAAACTCATCCTCTTTCACTCAAAAAAACCCCTCATCTGATATAGAGCAATTCAAAATATACTCAACAGGTAATACAGCTATTGAAATAGTACAGCACACCAAACTGCTTGGAGTCATTATAGATAATCAACTGAAATGCAACCTCCACATCCAGCAAAATATTAATAAAACTTACCAGAATTAGGGTCTTCTCTACAGAAACAATCACTTCCTAAACACCTCAGCTAAAATCACCCTGGCTATAACTTTCCTGCTCCCCTCCCTGCTCTACGGTGCCACCATTTTCACCAATTTACAAACATCCTCTAAGTCCAAACTGGAACAGTGCTATAACAAAGTGGCAAAGTTTGCCACAAACTCAAATACTATACTCATCATTGTAGACATTTGCATGAACTTAACTGGCTTGAACTCCACAATCAACTTCTGTATATCCAACTATCAGCACTGTATAACTTAGTCTACAACCCCTCTGTCTGTCCAGCATTAAATAATCTAATCAGACCATACAAAACAAATAGAACCCTAATATCTGACAACAAAATAAAACTGCTAAATATCACCCAAACTTCAAAAAAAAAAAACCCTTGACAATGTCCCTACTCTTACTCTTTAACAAAAGTATGGAATTATCTCCCCATTGCTATTAGGTCAATTCCCAGTTTATCAGCCTTCAAAATGTCATTAAAACAACATCTAAATAACACTTGGCAATGCACCTGCTCTACTCTAGGCTAATCTCACTTCTATTTCATCTTCCCTACTCCTTTTTGATTTTAATTGTATATATAACTATATATCTTTGTCATCACTGAAACATAAACAATGACACTGTTTATTATACATACTACATCTAAGTTATTATGTATATTTTATACTGTCCATTTATTTATGTTGAAACTTTCAAATGCTTATTGTTAACAATCAAATCCAGTACTGTAAATTTTGAAAGTTCTGTTTAAATTGTAACTCATGTATGTACTTGTAGATTGTATCCCCAGGCCTCTGCTGTAAATGGGTTCTCTTGATGCAGTCATACTATCCCGGTAAACAAATGTCAAATAACTTGATAATATAGTTTAATTACTTTTATATAAATATAACTGTGCCTATGTAACAAGTGAAAATTCAATAAAGGTGTTAAAAAATGCTTTAATTTTCATTGCTTAGAGTGGTGTGTCCCTGCTCACCTCCTTGGTGCATGAGAAGAACTGAGCAACAGACACAACACTGACCCCCTCCCTGTCCAAGGCTCTCGATACTGGCATTTCTTGTACTTCTCCTGCAGATGTGACACCCTTTGGAGATGTCTGATAAACTTTCCAAGCTTGCTGCCTTGACTGTCCATGACCCTTCATAGGCAGTACACTTGCACAATATTGTTATTTTGAAGCTCTACCATCTTTTGCTCTCTACATTAATTGTTTTTCTCCTTTCAAATTCGCATTTTGTAAGTTTGTTCCACAACTTAAGTTACTGAGTAAATCATTCCCTAAACAAACTATTTTCTTCACAGTAACTTAGTCACGTTTTGTACAAAGGCACTGCCCGCAATCTATTTGTGCTTGTTATTTGACTGCCAAGAGGGAACCATCCTTCAGAAAATTCATGCTAATGCAAAACCTGTTTTCCTGTCAACTTTCTAAGATTATGAGAGCAATAAAAAATGTTACCGATTTTTGGGCCTTTGTACCATCATTATTTGTAGTTTTGCCAGTTTCCTTGCTCTAAGAGTTTGAGAGGTATGTGACGGTTACTTGCAGCCATCTAAACACCTGCAAGCACCATCATTCCCCACCAGCAACATCTCTATCAAGTGCAACTTGGACAATTGGATACAAAACTGGAAATATATCCCTGGCTTGGCACCTATGTCTCTAATGGACACAGGTAACCTGCAAATGGTCCATCTCCCAACCCCCTGCACTTATAAAGGGTATCAGAACTTGTCAGAGATTTGGGATGCATGGCTAGGCTTAAAAAGGCCCTTGTGGTTGTTTGCCTAGTAAACACCTATGAACCTATAGGGGCAACATCATGCTGTGCAAACGTTAATCACAGCCCAAGCACCAAGAAAGTCGTCACATATAAAAATAGGGGACCATTCCATAATCCATCTTACTGGCATTGCAGAACGTAGAGCCAACCTGCCAGCACAAGAAACTCAACTGCGACATGGTCCAACATGGCCCAACCATGAGGCAATCTTGGAAACCCCACCATTAATGCTAAAGCCAAATACATTCAGTAGAAAAGCAATGAAACCTGGAGCAATTTCATTCCCTGACTCTACAACAAAGGAAATGAAAGGAGAGAAAAAAAAAAAACTAACAAGAGCTAAAATAAAATAACTCACTCAGTAACACCATGCCCCCTATACAAAATGGCCTACCTGTTGTCCAAATATCTATAGGTTGTCTTGGATGTAGAACTTTTCACAGCAAGCCACACCAAAATCTGTCCCCTTTACCCAGTTACACTCACACAAAATCAGTTAAGCCCCTCCTTAAACTTACTTCATTTACTCCCACCCCTCCTACTTTCTCAATTTAACCTTTCTGTCTCCACCATTCTACATTTCTTCCAATATCATCTTAACTCCCATTACTCTTCCTACCTAACTCACACTCAAAGATGTTCCTAGACAAATTGGTTTGTTCCCAAACCTCATTTGTCTTCTCAACAGGGTATCTGCAAAGCAGCTCTTTAAATTGTATTACGATCGGTTGTACATAAGCAGTACTAGACAATCTTTTACACTTTTTAAATGCTTTTTGGAAGTAATAAATCTGTATGCACCTGTAATTTACTTGCATGGTGAAAAGTGAACTATAACTAGCTAATATTTCTATCATTAGGCAATAGCTAATTATTTTTTTGTATCATTTCTTCATTTTAGTTGCAGCACTCAGCACTTCTTTCTTAGGATATAAAATGTCGGCTGAGGTAGCTTTGAGAATGGTCAGAGATTGCAGCTTGTTGATTTTAAACAGGTTTACTGTGCAGATTGTAGTGGCTTAGGTGTAGTAATCATTATGTACACCGCAGCTGTTATCCTTTTCAGTACATGTCTATGTAATAAGCAGAGTGTTGCGAGCCTCTTTGCTTTTGTTTTTGGTAACAGATTTTGTTTTGTGACTTTACATGTTTTACTTAATCTTAGGAAATAATAAGTGACTTGGGTTTATGAGAAGAAATATTTCAAGCTAAAACCCAGTCAATGCAGTGCAGGGAAAAATAAATAAAATAATTAATTAATTAATAAAAAAAATTTGAATTCTTCATATATGGTTTAAAGAAAAAAAAAAGAATACTTAGTGAGGAAAATATCCCGGTGGCAATCTCTTTTTCTTGATAAATGGTTGTCAGCGCTGCTGATTAATGGATGACCTATATCTGATGTATTAAAACTGTCACAGTGTCCATGGTTTAAGCCTTTAAGACACTGATTGGTCAATTTAGTTATCATAACTCACATTACCATATTACAAGATAGATAAAAAATAGGTTTACTATGGTAAAGTCTAGTCTTGTAGTGTTGAAACTCAGGTCTGTGATTCTGCATCTCTGAAACTCTGATTGTGTAAAATCAGAAAACACTTAAAACACCAAAGCCTGAAACAAGTGTAAAGATGGTCATCAACTGTTAGGATATAATTCTAAATTATGCAGTTATAAAAACAAATGTAGTGGCTCTCTAATCTTTCTTTTTCTTGATATATTTTTGCAATCACATATCACTGCTGTTAGGACTCTTGCTCCAAACTATGTAATCTACATCTTGATATGTTACAGATGTCATACGTCATGTACAATGAGATAGATACTTAGCACTCACTCATGCTTCTGCTACTAAAACTACTACCCAAGAAGACAGCTACATATATTTGTAATGGGCTTCATTTTCTTTTTACATTTCAAATTATATTAATTAAAAATAGTTAAAAAATAATACAAATTATGCTCTGCATAGTTCTGTTTGTCTAATGGTTTACAAACCATTACAATTACAAAGCACATGAATGTATGCAAGTTTAAAAGCATAAAGAGGTGAAACAGCATGATGCCCTTGTCTCTGTAACATTGTACATGATTAAAGTGGTGGGGGTGAGTGATACACTGAACTATCAGTAATATAATACTGCAAACAAGGGTCAGAAAACAAAGCAGAGCAACACCACAGAAAGTAAGTACTATACTTCTGCAATATCTTTAAATGGTTTAGGGGGTCTGGCACAATGGTATTTACCTCACAGACACAAGGGACAAGGTATGTGTGTGTGTGTGTGTGGGGGGGGGTTCTGTATTATACATACACAAAACATTAAAACATCAAAAGAGAGAAAGCAAACAAAAATTCTGATCTGTCTTTAAACATAAACTACATGTCGAAGGAAGGAAAGTGCTGCATTATTCAATATGATTTCTGGTGATCTAATATAGCACAGGTTGTGTGATCAGACTGTTTTCCTTTTTTGAAAATATATGTTTTAATCCTGACATTTTTGCAGAGATTTTATTTGTCTTTTTCCTCATTCTCTTTCTGTTTCTTTCCCTGACAAAAGATAGATATGAACCAGGAAAAAGCAAAGTGATTGAAGTTTTTTCCCACCACTTCTGTTTTATCTCAGCTCTTGTACGGGCTTCAAAGAATGAAATCTGAGCTGCAACATGAAACATATTGTTTCCTCCAGCATAGAGAGTGGCTGGCTGACTAGCTTTGATATATATAATTTTGTACAATTTGGTCTTCTTAGCGAAACTGCATGAGGCCTGAGCTGTAGCAGTAAAAGTACTGGATGAGATATAGGTCAAGGTGAGAAAAACATGCTTTCATAAACTGAACTATAAAATGAAAATGCAGTGTATGTTTTTAAAATTTGTTATTCATTTTATAACAATTCCTGTGAATGTAGAAAAAATGTTCTGTATAAAACTAACAGGCAATTAAGAAGCAGACATCTTTTAATTGTCCTAGCAATCCTGCTACCATATTATTTTACAGAACTGCTAAAGTTGCTGCATACATGACTAGATATACATAATTATGGAAATAATAAGTGTTTATTATCCTGAACATCAACTCTCAATGTGAATACTTAAACCAATGCAAGAATACAGCGAGTAGAAGTATCAGAAAATGTGATGATAAAATTATTACAAGAATGGTTTTGTATTTAACTTTTTATTTGACCCCCATGCCCCTTAAATGTCAATCTATTCTTCTGGATATATGTACACAAGAAGAAACTCCTTATGAGTCTCCTTGCTGTTTCTAAGAACAAAGAAAACCCAATGTGATCCCTAGATAATAGTACAGACAATATAACAATGTAACAATATAAGGATACTGACATACTGAAAGGGGTGGTTTCACAAAGCTTCACCATACAGTCAATTCATATAGTTTTGAATGCATGGAGATAATGGGATGAAAAGCACCTAATAGACATATATTATCTATAGTATATCCACAGCAAGATTCACTAAATCTCTTAACATTTCATTAAATTCAAAAGAAAACATTAAATGATTTTTTTTCTGCTAGAATAGCTGCAGGCATATCAGAACAGATATTTCTAAGAAAATAAATTATTTGATTTAGGAGAATGTGAGATAACATGTCTGACAAAGATTAGTTATCAGAGAGCTAGGTAGCAGATTATAAGAAAACAGATGGGAAAATGGTATTTAAACCATCTACTGTATTTTGCAAAGAAAGAAAATTCAAATGAACAATGCAGAATAGCATTTACAGTGCTCTAAAGTCAGCTGTGATACAAAATTGTTGGCTAAATAAGGTTTTAAAATAAGCCCAGTTTTCAGGATAGATCTATTTTCTTATTTCTATCCCTGTCCTCATATGTTTTAGATCCTTATAGGCACTAAATAATGCCAAGCTTTAAAGTTTCATTCTTCTTACTGCTGGGAAAAGTTCATCATTCACTACACTTGTTGCTCTATTAACTTTTTAAAGTGAGTGTGATGATGTGAGGTATTGCCAGCTATGTCAGTAGAAGTACGTCAGTGGTTGTGTGACATATGCAAGCATAGTCAGTTGAAGTTTTGTAAGGAATTATATGTCATTTGTATATCAAACTGATTTGTTCAGATGCTTGTGTAGAAAATGTATTTTTAAAGATGCATGTGTTAAAAATTTATCAACAGTGTGTCCTGTTGGACAGAAAAGAAATATACATGTATGTCAGACTGTACTACTGTAACAGAAGATGCTGAAAGAGAAGAAGTTAATCTCAGTCCAGCTAACTTTGAAAAATAGTTTTAAATTAAATTACTTAATTTAGGCCATAAAGATTGTATCTCACAGGTCTCAATGCAGCCAGAGACAAAAAGTCTGTACTAGGAAGCCTTCTGCATTGTCCTTGGGGGTGAACTAATTGCTACTCTGGAAGGGTAGAAGTTTGAAATTGCTTTATGACTTCCAGAAGCTGCAACAGATCTTAACAAAGCTCTTGGTGTGTAACACATAAGTAATAAATCCTGGCAGCCTCTAGTAAAGGGGATAGTGTGGGAACCAAAGTCAGATGACCAACATATATGATGTCATTCTGTAAACCAGCACTAGATGAGACAAAAGTCTTGGAGTCGTCTGTTTTTGTAACCTGACAGAGAAGGATCGCTCACCTACTTCATCTTACCTTGCTTTAGTAAGTAACCAGGGAATAGTAATTCTTTAGATCAGTCATGAAAATATACTGAGATTACTTAAGTACTGTTTTTCTGTATCTGTGTGAATATATTTATCTGTGGTATTTTAATATTTACTGTGGCTGAAACTCTTGTGTTTATTGTAAATAGATATTTAGCATTTTCACATTCTTTTACTGTTACAAATATTTCAACTTCTCATTGTGGTTGGTCCTTTAGAGAATAATTTAACCTTTGAGAGTACTTATATTTATTTGGCGACACTGTTGCCACTCCTGAGAGCAGTGAAGCATTGGTCAAATACTACCATTTGTATTAATATTAATTCCATTCAATATAATTAGATACCCTTGTAAGAGCCTTAGAGTAGCTGGTTTTGAAGTATCTGGTGGCAGTAACTATGTTAGTCTGGACAAAGAGTGGGAGAGCAAGTAAATCTGTGCCAGCCTTTCCCAGGTGTGTGTGTGTGTGTGTGTGTGTGTGTGTGTGTGTGTGTGTGTGTGTGTGTGTGTGTGTGTGTGTGCGTGTGCGTGTGTGTGTGTGTGTGTGTGTGTGTGTGTGTGAGCTGCTTGGAGCAGGGACCCAGAGTACTGGTTTCACTGAGAGGGTGTTGGAGGACTTGGCTTGGACACTCGGCTGAGGACTCGCTTCTACAGCTGTGCCAGTGTGGAGTTTTACTGGGGGTGTGGACAGACAGAGAGAAACACAACCCCTGCACTGAGGTTGTTCCCTGTGTGCTGTCAAGGGAAATAATTCTTGGTGCAGAGAGCGGTGTCTGGAAATACTGTGTGTACCTATCTGTGTTCCAAGTGAACATCTCTCACTGGTGTCAGTAATGAGGATTTAGGTTCCTTGATTACTGGACCAGAGGGTGGATGTCACAGTGAGTTGCAGTAATAGTTTAAATATTCACCCTGGTGTCATTCACCTTTCTTCCTTTCTTTGTATTGAAACCTCCTGTGAATGGATAAACCCCATCCCTCTCAATTATCTGTCCCTGTTTTTACAGGATGCTGCTGCTGCTGGCTCTTGTATGCACCTGTCACACATACATCACAGACAGTTACAGTCTTTGAATAATGCCAGACATTACAGTTTCAAACTTATTATTATATATAAAAAATGCTGTACTAACTGATTAATTAGAGTAGTGGTTAAGACTGCAGTTTCTTGTGTCCCTTTTACTTTATGATTTTTTTTCTTATCTCGAGTGCCTAGTGATCTTATAGAGAACAGCATACTCTGTTTGAGGATCATAAGTATAGAGGTTTAGTCTTTTTAAGAGTATCACCAGGAGCGGCCTTAGGTCAACTGGTGCCCTAGGCAAAAGGGCTACACGGTGCCTCCTACCACAGTACCTGGTGCCCCCATCCTGGTGTATGTACACCAAATAAATACTGGAAAAGCTCCCCTACCAGAGCATAGCCCTAGTCGGCCGCCTAGTTAGCCTGTGCCTAAGGCCGGGTATGAGTATCACTAGTGTGTAATGTTCCCCTTGCCCACATCCTATGTGCAGCAAAACTCTTTGGAATATTATTTTTTTAAGTGGCTTTACAGCACAACTCAATGTGATTGCAGAGGTATGACAGCCCCCCCCCCCCCCAAAAAAAAAACACACAGACATTCGGGTCTATTTCAAAATTCCAATGCCAATATAACTGATATTCATTCACGTGAGATGAAAATACTGAAAGATGAAATACCTAAAAGTTGAAAATTTCCTATGGTAGGAAAACACTTACCCAACATGCCCTTTTCTCCACTGTAGTGCAATCCCGGAGTTGGTATATATAGTTGGGGGGTGTGGGGGGCATAGCCCTCTCACCTAGGTGGGTTTTAATACCTTGATGTGTGTTTCTTTTACATTTGGAAAAGTGTTTAATTACACTGAGAAAATTTTGCCGTGCAGGTATTTCATCTTTCACTATTTTCGTGTTGCGTAAATGAACATTGTTTATATGGGTGTCCGGATTTCAAAGTAGATCCCGGGTATTCACACATTCAAGCACACACACAATGCACACACACACACACACACACACACACACACACACACACACACACACACACACACACACACACACACACACACACACACACACACACACACACACTCATTTTTATACTTCTACATTCACTCATACATGTAGTCAAATGGTTTCACTTTATAATCTCAAAATACATTTTACCGAATTTTAGTATCTCAAGACTATAAAGCCGAGAGCCCAGAAAACCGACACTAAATTCAAAATTGCAATCATTCACATACACACACCACCACACAAACAAGCAGACATACAATTACCTAATTATACTACAACAAACATAACAACAAACACAACACAACAAACACACCTAACCTACCTATAAGAAGGGGGGCTAGACCCCCTGCATACCCCACACCCCCACTACTTATATATAGTAACTCCGAGGTTGCACTAAACACACAACCAAATAAACCTCACCACTACACACACTCACACACACTAAAATCCCTACCCATTACCCTTACAAGAACACTACTTACCTGAATCCCCAGTTAAATCCACAAACCGCACCCATGTTACACATACGACAACACAATGGATTTGACATTTCCACATTCGATATTATGCAGTTTTGCGTAACTGCACTTTCGACTTTATAGTCTCAAAATACTAAAATTCTATATTTTAGTATTTTGAGATTATAAAGTGAAACTAGTCAAACATATAAACACAGGTAGCATGTGGTAGTATATGTACATTTATGTAGCCAAACACATAAACATACGTATAATCCCCCATGCTACTTGTCTGATAAACTCCCCAGTGCTTATAACTAACACAACTAGGGGAACATGAACTTTTATCTGTGTTCATTAAGATGGATGATTGATGTAACTTTTGTTGCCCAGCAATTCTCTAAATCACTGGGCTATGTAAATGCCTTATCGTATGCATTTCCTGGGGTGGGGGTTACATGGCTAATTAGCATTTACAATTTCTTCTGAATGCCTCATAAACATTTGCAGTATGCTATGATGACAGCATGTCATGGAACACGCTGATAGGGCTGTCCCTGATTTGGAAATGAGCACCGCAAGGTGTACACCAGGACTATACCTCATTATAACCTTTCTGAATCCGGTTCTCCTTCATGTTACTCTGGACATTTTGTACATTAATCTGTGGTGGGTCTGTCTGCAGAGAAGGCAGAGACTTATGTCAGTGTTGCAGGTTACATTAGTCTAGGTGTTCTTATATGTTGAGCTTTACATATTAAACCAAACTTGATTTCAGCATTTTCTTGGGATATTTGCAATTAAACATTTGATATTTATTACAGAAATAATGGCACGTGTGACAAAGTACAGCATCAGCAGGATGCATACATCATAACAGGGTCAAATGTTACCTATTTGCCATGTGTATAAAAAAAATATATAAATATATATATATATATATATATATATATATATATATATATATATATATATAAATATATATATATATATACACACACACACACACACACACACACACACACACACACACACACACACACAGGCACACACATTTATAATTTCGTTTTTGTTGTTTGTCATTATAACAATATGTAATACACTGAGTATCCTTACATATCTAAAATATTTGTAGCACAAATCATATTAGATCTGTCTTAATGGAAAATAAGAAATGTCATCCATAAACTACAAGACCAGAACAGCACATTGTTTAAATGAATAAGATGAAAATAATTTGATATATGTATTATCATCAGTAAAATATTAACAACTGGAAAATGAAAACTTGCAAATAATTGCACAAGACTGCATGTGTACCTCACCAAATGTTCACAGTGACTCCTACTGTGAATGTTCAAGAGAATATCTGCAGTAAACAAGCTTTATAATGAAATTACAATGATGTGTGTTTATTGAACATGAGAGGCTTAATATGATCTTTATGAAAGATTGATCATGTTATTTAGTTCAAAGTTTAAACTAACATGTTTAAGACTCTCCCACTCACATAATAAGGCTGTTTAGAGAAGTAATACATTATGTTTTTGCTGGAAGCACTGCTAAGTAAAATGCAAATGCTGCATTACAGCCTAAGGTCTTAACACAACAAAGATATTGATGAACATTCTGTCATGAAATTCTGTATAAGCACTGTATTAAAGTCAGTATCAAAGTCAAGGACTATCAATGCTGTGTGACCCTGTATTGCTCTGCAACATAACACTTCTGCATACTTTTACGTCACTTTCAGTTTTACTTTTCTAAAAGGCATGGGTGGAGATTGCAGTAGCATGTTTATTGCTTCAGTTTTATGGATATAAATTTACAACAATAACTTTGAAGCAATCTGTAAATGCAACAATCTACATAGTACTGCTTAACGAATATTGGAAATGCATTAATTTATTTTTCTATTTACTTACTTGAATATCACCAATGGGAAATAGATTGTCAGAAACACTGAGGCCTTGTTTTTGAGTATGAGGGTGAGAGTGAAAGACATGTTGCTCTAAAACAGCTCTAAGTGATTCAGAGACAACCTTCCTTAACCATGCCCAGACAGACATGTTAATAAGTAGCAAAAGCAGCCGTGTTGCACAGTATGCAATTGGAGGCAGATGAGGCTGTACTGATGCAGATATGTGGTCCCCCATACAGAATGCAAAGCCAGCATTCTTAGTCTGGGTTTATGACTGCTGCCAATGCATGTAACTCTGCTTGGCACAAGTACATCCCACCTTCCCACTGCCCTGCACAATTGATACCTAACTCTGAATTCTTAAACAAGGGAGCACAGCATGATACACTGCACTCGTATTTTTTGTTTATCCTTTGTTGACCAGGTTAATTACACTAGGCACATTGTCTTACTTTGGTGGAAACCCAAGGAAATTTCTGTACTACTATGGTAAATTTGGCCAGGGTATCTGAGAACTTCCTCTACTCATTTTGACATGGTCTGTGGGATGCTTTAAATCCACTCGAGCTACCACCAAGTTAAGCAGATGAGACCTCAGTTTATGGCCTCATAATTTAAGATGATTAACTCAGGAGTGAAGCAACTCCTCCGTACTTTGCAGTGTTGTTAGCTTTCACAGTCCATGCTATGAGAATAGGACCCACAGCCTTCTGCACCATAGCTAAATGTGCACTTCTTGTGCCAGCTAATTATGCAGTCATCTAATTGTTGTATATGTATGTCCATGCAGATATATGCATATACATGTACTTTATTAGTTCCTAAATGCATTATGCCTTTAAGTGTTTCTCAGTGTCCAGTAATGTCACCACGGCTTAATTTTGATGGCTGCCCATTTCAGAAATCCATGGAAATTCCTGTGCTCTTCAGCAGAACTTAAACAACAGATATCACTTCTTTAAAACAAAGGAATAAACTGGAAGCAAATATTGTTAGTGCTCTGAATTTATGAGTGAGACATGCAGAACGTCTTTTGTCTTTGAGTTGTGAACCAAAATGTGAAGTACAGAGTGATGCAATCACATTAATGGTGCTGGGATAAAGGGTCACTGAATAAGGTACACTGAACACAGCAAAATATGCTCTATAAAGTTTTCACTTATTGACACTGAATCTCTGGAAAGTACAGCTGATCATCAGGAATGCTATAAGCTATACTGGTGTGCAGTAACAGAAATTACAAAAGATTTATACATAGAAATGTTTACCAACAAACCAAAAATTTATATGCAACAACACAAGAACTTCATAAAAGGCTCACTGCTCATGCTAATTCCATAGTGAGGGCTGATCAGTTAGCTTGTAGGTGAAAAATTGTTATTCTGAGATGGGTATAGCCACAATCAGACCTAATAATGTTCTTATTACTGTGTATCTGAACTGAAAACTGTACTATCAGACCTGACCATGCTAGTGTTCTTGCTAGCTCATAACAACACACACACACACACACACACACACACACACACACACACACACACACACACACACACACACAATTCAGATTATAGTTCTTCTGTCACAAAGTAATTTGACCATTCTTAAATTATTGAAATTATCCACACAGCCAACCTGGTCCACTATTTTGTTTCTAAGCTATACCCACATAAAAATACTAAGTATACATTTTCTGAGTAAGAAAGTAACATTTAAACAAAAAAAAATACTTGTACTGGATTTATTTATTTTACTTTTGTTTACTGGGAAAGTCCGACTAGACACAAGTCCTTTTTCAGCCTGGGGGGAGAAGCTCCAACTACAGTGAGTATGTATTCTATCAGTCAGTTATGTTGCATAATACATTTTGGAATATATATATATATATATATATATATATATATATATATATATATATATATATATATATATATGTCTATAGTTTTTAACAGTGAAAAAAGCTAGCTACATGTATAGACAATCTTTTGTTTTTGACTTATAGCAGTTAGTAAATATTTAAAAATTTTGAATAATTACATATTTAGTGTTTTATGCAGATTCACAGGATCAAAAACTGAGGAAGAAGTACAGATAAATATAATAGGTGGATGAGGATAACATGAAGGAGATGGGAGAAGGAAGAAATCTATTATTGGGGAACTACTGAACTGAGAGAGAGGGAGGGAGTCGTTAGTGAGAAGTAGGAAGTATAATAATTAAGAAGGGTCTTCAGAATAACAGGGCCAGGTTGCTGAAGGTGGATTTTAGGCTATGGATGTTAAGAATGTTAATATAGGAAGGTGCAGAGCAGGGGTAATTATAGAGAAGGGAAGAGGTACCTTAGAGGGAGTAGAGGAGTACTGTGAGAGGAGGAGCGTTAATAAAATAAATATAAGAAATTAATTGAGGTTGTCACAGTTACAGAGCCAAGATTGCTGTAATTGCGTTTTTAAAGCCTTTTTGAAGAAGGCAGAGGAAGTTGAGGCTGAGATGTTGAGGGGGAAATTTGTTCCACTGCTTGTCAACAGTATTGCTACAGAGGGAAATGAATACTACGAAATTGTCAGTATGGGACATTATTTCAACAAGCAGTAATAGTACCCTGCTCTCTGTCAAGTTACATTTTACTTCTTAACTAAAAATACACATCCGCCTTGTGAAAGTGTGTGTGTAAATATTTATACAAGTTTGTTGAAAGAAATGCAGGATATATATACTAATTAGTTTTAGTAAGTCTGACATTTAGCCTGTCCTTGTAAAGTTATGAAAAGTAGACATAAGTAGTTACTAGGTGTCTTGTCAAGGAGAACATGGAAAAAAAACTAGCCCAGTTTGTCCACTGAGGCCAGTCTTGTTGAATGATGTGCTTAGAGTAACACAGTAGACAGATATAAAATGCGGAAATCAAGGTGGGGCAGGAGCTTGTTAACAATCCATAGCTTTAGTCCCCTGTGCTAAGCATAACTCTCAACTGCCCAGATTTTTGAAGAATGCCCAGATTAGTATGTTATACGTTTGGTCTGTTCCACATAAGACTTGTGGTTTTCTGGCAACTCACTGAAAATTTAAGTCAATAAATAATGACATACATTTGAGTTTCAGATTTCACATCCCTCAGACAATACATTCTAACACAAATCCTGTTATTCTAGCAACTTTCTAAGTTTATAAGACCAATATTTGAATTCTGTCCTTATTTATGAGCATTTGTCTTCCCATTATTTTAGGCTTTATCCAGATTTCATGTACCAAGAGGGTGAGAGGTATGATGCCATGTTTTACCTTGCGGGAACTGTCCGTTATATCTCTTTGTACAACATGTTAACATTGACTTCCTGTCAGAAGTTGAAGAACTGATAATCTGAATCTTAATATTAAAAAAAAAATATGATCCACTCAGACTAAGAGTGATTTTGAAACCCTCACTTCTATCATTTTTTTTTTCTGCAGGGAGAGGGTTCTTCTCCTCCAACCCAATATTTTTATATAAATAAAGAAATAACTACATCATATATGTGTGTGTGTGTGTGTGTGTGTGTGTGTGTGTGTGTGTGTGTGTGTGTATGTGTGTACAAGTGTGTTAACCTAGTAACTAAGCCTCAACAAGAGTATTTAGGAGGAAAACAGGAAACCTGAAAAAAATCCAAGCAGCACAGGGAAATATACAAACTCCATACAAACAACAGCCAGAATGTTGTGTTCTATTAAACTACTTCAAATAAAAAAATGGCTTTACTTCTTTTATGCTGAAGCTGAGAAGAAATCAGTAAAAAATCAGTAAGGTACACAGTCAATAATACATACTCTTCTGCTAAGGCACACGCCAGCTCTACTAGGCCGAGTTGAATATTTGTCTTAAATCTGGTATCAATATTCTCTAACCTTTAATCTGCCAATCTAACAAGTACAGCTAATGGAGCCAGAGTTTTTACAGTCCTATTCTGTCTTTTTAATAACTTACTGGAAACATCTTGATCTTTTTACGCATATAAGTAACTCTTGAGGTCATTAGGTGCTGATTTGTTGTCTTTAACCAGGTGTTAGTGTTCCTTTTAGCATTTTTTACGCAAGAAAGCTCACACATCACACTGGCTTCAATAAAAATCTGAACACCTGGAACTAATCATCAGTTTACACAATCCACTCAAGTGGAAGACAGACTTCGTGTTATTTAAATATAGATCATTCTCTGAACTATATTTCATATGAACTTTGCTTAATTTATATTTAAAGAGGGGACAATAATAAAATCTTCATTAGTCACAGAACTTGGCAAATAGTCATTCCTTTGAAACATTTTGATTTTTACAGTTAGTTTGCCTTATTTGCTCTCCAGGTGAAAATATCCTCTCTGCTTTCATTCACACTTACTATAGCTATAATTCCAGATTCCTGTTTTTGGCCATTTTATGTACTTCAAAATGAATCTGTTTGTTTTGCTGATTCCAGCTGAGAGTTTTTGTATTGGGGAAAACAATCACTTTCTTTCAGACAATCTAATGTACCTCATATCACAGGACTTAAGACAAAATGATTTGTGTTACTGTGCATACTCCCTATCCCTCAGAATTGTGCAGTGTGCAGTCTAGCACAGCTGTTGACCTGCTGCTTATTCATTCATAAGCAATTGTCCAAGCAGCTGTCAACAAAACTCATTTGACATTCTGCAAGGAACCTATACATATATATATATATATATATATATATATATATATATATATATATATATAGCTGTGTTTTTAAGAACTGTATAGCTGTGGATATATAGGTTCATAATTTCATAGGTTGGTACTAGGCTATCGGCCCTAGGGCCTATACAAGCCTAGCCATAACAATTCCCTGGCTATTTCTTCCCACACTATTTACTTTCCTGGACCCCTGTCTAGCAGGGTGACTGACGTGATCCCCAGGGTGAATTTCTTTTCTCCCATCCAATCATCAAGGTTCCTTTTGTAGAGGGCCAAAGAGGTGCTCTGCTTGACATGTATGGGCAGTCTATTCCAGAGTCTGGGGAGTCTCTGGGTCAGGAACCTATCCATCCAGCATGTTTTGTTTATTGTGATGACAAGGTTTAGATCCCTGGAGCATGTGGCTCTGAGGGATTGGGATTTCTTTAAGTGTTGCATGTCCAACAGCTCTGGGTTTGACATGGCCTGGTATGTTAAGCAGAGATCGCCTCGGAGTAGACGATATGTGACAGAGTATAGCTGGAGTTTTTTAAGGCAGTCAGTATAGGGTGTCTGCTTTATGCCTGTGATTCTTATATTGAGGTATTTCTGCGGCCTTTTCCAGTTGTTGCAGATGTCTTGAGAGGTACATACCAAACGGGGTGTTGTATTCTATAATGGGTCTAATGAAGGATGAGTACAGTGGGACAATGACCTCCTTTTTTCTTGATGAAAAGCCCTTAGTGATTATATGTGCCACATAGAAGGATTTTCTGACTGTTGTGGCTATATGATTATTGAAGGTGAGACCACTGTCCACCTGTGTCCCTAAGTCTCTTATCACACTTTTGGTGTTTAGTGTACTGCCACCTATGTGGTAAATCATGGGTACATGTTTTTTCCCAAAGGGGATAGCTATACATTTCTTGGCATTCAGCTTGAGCCCATGGCTCTGGCACCAAGCATCTGTTTCTGTAAGGCCCTTTTGTAGAGTATCCACATCATTTGGGGATTCAATAATGGCTCCCAGTTTGCAGTTATCTGTGAACTTTATTAGCCAGAATCCTTTAGTGTTGGCCTGTACTTCAGAGAAGTATATGCTAAACAAGAGAGGTCCCAGGACTGAACCCTGAGGTACTCTACTTGTCACTTGTCTGGAGCTGGATTTGGAGTCAGCTACTTTTACAGTGTGGGTTCTGTCAGTAAGCCAGTTGGCAACCCACGAGTGACGTAGGGATTAATGCCCACTTAGTAAGTTTATCTATGATTCCAGAGTGGTGGATGGGGTCAAAGGCCTTGGTGAGGTCCAGATCGGCTGTGTGGACTGCCTTACCTTCATCCATGGCTTTGGAGACTGATTCAAAGAAGTCAATCAGGTTCAGGAGAAAAGATCTGCCCTTCACGAATCCAAACTGGGTGGGGTCCAGTGTTTTAAGGCTGCCAATGTCTTTGTTCATAAGTTCCATGATAATACATTCCATGGCCTTGCAGATTAGGTTCATCAGACTGATGGGGCGCTAGTTCCTGGGATCCAAGGTGGATCCCCCCTTGTGGAGTGAGATAACTGTAGCTGTGCACCACTCAGTGGGCATGAAGCCTGAGGTGAGGGTATGATTAAACATGACACTTAGGTGAGGTGCCAGTTCATTTTGTAGTTCATGTAGTACACAGCCAGGGATGTCATCTGGTCCCATGCATGCTGTATTCTTAGCTTTGGAGAGTGTGTTTTTTACCTGTGTGGCCGTTATTACTGGAATTTGGCAATCTTCCGGTATTGAGATGGGCCATTTAGGGGATGGGAGGGGAGTAAAGTTGGCACAGAATCAATCTGCCAGGATATTGGCAATATCCTTGGGATCAGTATATTTAATGGCATTCTGTTGTAGCTCAGAGCAGATCTGAGCATTGCCATTTAGATTATTGACATAGTTATAGAATGCCTTGTGGTTGTCTTTGGAATCTTTGGCAATTTTATTTTCGTAACTAGCTTTGGAGGATTTTATGAGGGATCTCAGCTTCTTAATGTGGCTGGTAAGGGAGTTTTTTGCATCCTGGGATTTTCCTTTTTTCTGCAACAGTTTTTTCCTTTTGTTGTAAAGTTTGTTTATGATAGAGGGCCACCAGATTGGCTTCCTTTTTTTTAGAGGAGAGCATCTTGGTTCTGTTTGGGATGGCCCGATTCATGCATGAGTGGATGTGCTCATACAGTGCCTTAGTGTAGGACTCTGCAGTTGAACGTTAAGTTCCCATCTGCATGGGTATCATGAAGTTTGTAACTTCTGACTTGAGTAGCATGAAGTTGGATTTGGAGAAGTTTTTTATAGAGGTTTCCTTACTTGGGGTTGGGGGTGGGATGTGGATGTTAAGGGTGATTAGCTTATGGTCTGACCTGACCAATGAGGGGGTGCCCATAGGTGTGGAGCATTGATTTCCCATGTTGGTAATGACCAGGTCTAGGATACTGGAGCCCCTGGTGGGACTATGGATTAGTTGATCCATGGCATTGGAATTTATGAATTTCAAGAACCGTTGGGCAAAGGTGTTGGTACATGAGTAGTTTTTCAAGTTAATGGCAGGGTAGTTGAAATCACCCAGTATTAGGGTGTTTGGTTGTATATTAATATTTTCCAGTATGTTTAGAAAGGTGTAGTGAGAATCTTGGGGCATGGTGCATGGAGCAACTACAGTTTATATTGCAGTCTTACCTAGTGTTAGTTGCACTTGGAGAATTTCAGACGCATTGTGTTGGACAACTAATCTGATGGTGTGAATATCCTTGATGAATATGGACACTCCTCCACCTTTAGTTTTTCGATCCTGGTTTGGTGGTCGAAAAGTGTGGTAGAAGTTGTAGCCTGGTATTGCAGGGATGCTCTCTGGAGCCTTGAACCAGGTCTCAGTTACTGCACAGATATCGATGTTCTCCATTTTTAGGAGTGCCTCGAGAGAGTGCATTTTGAGGTTTAGACTTCTAGCATCGAGTAGCATTACCTTCAGATTTTGCATGCTTGTACCTGTTATGTTGGGTTGGTAATTTTGTCCTTTCAACTTTTCCTAAAAAAGGCACTATAGGTGTGGCAAGAGCCTTAGCCAGTAACCTGAATCCCAGGGGCGACAGGTGCAGTCCATCTTTGGCAAAGCATTGTGGTCTGTCGATATTGAGTCTATCTGAATCTAATGAGTATTTTTAGACTGGAGAACTGCATCTAACTAGCATTTTCAACTTTATTAACTATTAAGAACATTCAAAAAGTAACTACTTTTATCTGGCTAATGGGTTTATATATACATTATCTTTAGCTGTTATTTACTGAGTAAGTTTGTCCAACCTACTGTTTACTTTACCAATTTTTCTGTTGCCCTTTATGTACCCAGCTCTCCAACCTGCCTGTCCTGTACTAGGGTTTGGGAAATTGCCCTGTCTGATAACCAAGAACCTTATATTTACCTAAAAACCTGCTGTATCTTCCCTAAATTAAGGAATAGAGCCAAACTTCTCCCTGAGCATCATTCCCTCAAGGAAACAAGAAAGTATGTTTAGTAGAACATTGTGTGTAAAGAATGGAGTTGTTTAAAATAGAAAAAGAAAATAATAAATTCCAGGTTTTAATGTACACTCCCTAGCCAGGACAGCCAGCAGCCAAAGCCTTCTCTTCTCCCAACTACCATACTATCCCCTCATATAGCCTCTGCATATATTTCTCCTGTTTTTCACTCCTTTTACTTCTAGACCTGCTAGCCCCTAAGAGTAGCCACGTCTGCATTATATCCTATTGCCCACTAGGTGGCACCCTTTTCCTAGAATTAATCTCCTTGAACAGATACCTACTGTCTTAATATATATCTCTCAGGCATCCAGGATTTCCTATACTTATCTTTCCTGCAGTCCAACTCTATCCTTCTACTTTTTACTGTATATCACTCATTCTACCCTGCCTACCATCTCTTCCTACACTTACCTTAGCAGTCAGCACTCCACTGACTGTTATCATAGGGTTTAGTCATTCACTGGCTCTACCTGCTCCGTTTGCCCTGCGGGATCACTCCACTCCCTTACCCTGCCCCCAAACCTCACCCACCCCCAGTACTTCTACATTTATACTCCCTAACCACATCCCCCATCCAGACAACCAATCACAGGATCCACCTCTTTAAAGTGATATAACCTACTTCCCACTGGTCTTTAATATAGACCACAGTCAGAACCTATCCCTATACATTAACCTATATACAATACCTCCATTATACTACCTACATTTACCTCACCATTCCTGAAGTTCCTACTCTTAATCTCACTCGTACCTTTCCTTTCTATACCTTACCTACTTACATTCTATGAACACCTTAACTGCCTAGGAATTCATTACTCCGTAAGGCAAACCTCCACATCAATACTTGTAGTCCCTCGTAGCCATGCAAACACACCCAGCACAACAAACTACCTACCAGCTAAATAGCATAGATTGACTCACATCAAATTCTATAGACCAAGAGCTAGGAAATTACAGAAACTAATATGCAAACTCTTAAAATTTACAATGAGAATACAAGTTCACCCCTTAATAGATGGTGATATCCACCCAAATCATGGACCAAACTCTACCACAATTACAGAGCCACACACCCCAACTCCTGCTAACACACAATTGCTCACTAGACCCTCTAACTCACTCTTGATAGCTTATCATAATATTCGGAGCATAAATAATAAAGTTGCCCACTTACATTCTCTCATGGATGTACATTCATTTGACATCCTATGTCTCACTGAAACATGGCTCAAAACAGCAATGCAAGATAATGAGGTTATTCCACCCAGATACAATATCTTGAGACTAGACTGTAAAGCTAAGAAGGGTGGGGGAGTAGCTATTCTATACAAATTTGGATTACAGGTGACCCCTATAGACTCTAAACCTCCACTAACGAGTAAGGCAGAAATCCTTATTTCCAAAATGCAACTTAATAAATGTAAATCCATCTATATCATCTGTGTTTATCTTCTCCCAGGAAATAACTCTAACACTCTAGAGGATATCCTTAGTTGGCTTTCTAATACCTACCCACAAGAAACCATAGTACTTGGCGACTTTAATATCAACTGGAAGAGCTGTACCTCTGAACAGCTGCTTACTCATATTAACCTATACGGTTTTACTCAAACCATTACATCCCTTACAAGGACCAATAAACTTAATAACAAGGAAAACACCTTAGATTGGATTCTCACAAATAGTCATCACCAAACTTACAAAGTAGGGACCCTCACCGAAGATATAAGTGACCATTCACTCACATTCATAATCAGATATAAGAGTGACATTACAAACCCAACCACCTATAGAACAATAAGGACCAAGAAGAATTTTAACCATGACAGCTTTAAAAAAGAACTTTTGGCATGTGATTGGTCACTCCTGAAAAAACTACCTCTAGAGGAAGCAGTAATATATTTTAATTCTAAATTTCCAGCCATTTTAGACTACCGTGCACCAACACGTACAATTAGAGATGGGATTAAACCAGCCCCATGGCTCTCAAAAGCTACCAAACAAAAAATCCTCATTAGAAACAACTCTGGGCCAACTGGCATTCTACTAAAAACCCTGCAGATCAATTAAAGTTTAGGCAGCTAAGAAATGAAATAAAAAAAGCCATATTGTTGGACAAAAGAAACTTTTACTTTCAGCTCCAACAAACCCACCAAAACAAACCACAAAAATTCTGGTCAGGCATCAATAAACTCTTACACCTAGGTCGTTCAGTCACATCCATCACTTTAGGCTCTGATCACGATAGTCCCAAGCAAATAGCCAATACCTTTAACACTTTCTTCACAGAGACCATTCAATCTCTTGCCAATCAGCTATCCCCTGACACCTCATCATCAACCACCTCCATCTCTAACATCCCCCCATCATTTCACTTTCAACCTGTTCCTACATCCCTTGTCTGCACCCTTATAAAAAACTTAAACCTACCACCTTCTCTGCAGACCTACTACCTGCAGAATACTGTAAAATGCTGCAAGAGCCATATCTTACCCAATTTCTATCCTGATTAATTGAACT
Organism: Protopterus annectens; assembly: GCF_019279795.1. Lineage (NCBI taxonomy): Eukaryota > Metazoa > Chordata > Ceratodontiformes > Protopteridae > Protopterus > Protopterus annectens. Next base: position 546,253,159 of record NC_056732.1, on the reverse strand, counting down.
ATTACTGAAAGAACTATCCCATCAATTTGGAAAATTTCACACATTATCCCCTTACATAAAGGTGGTAACTCCAATGAATTATCAAACTATAGACCTATAGCCATATTATCTCCACTGGCAAAAGTCAGGAAGAAATGCATTCATAAACAGCTTTTAAACCACTTAATAGAAAACAACTTTCTAGCCAACTGCCAACATGGTTTTAGGCCATTTCATAACACCACCTCTGCTCTCTTATCATTCTCTGACTGTATTAATAAAAATTGCAACAACAACACTCTATCCTCAGCCCTCATTATTGATCTTTTGAAAGCCTTTGATATGGTTAACCACCACTTACTCATAAACATACTCAAAAACCTGTCTCTAGACACACTGGCAATCCAATGGTTCCAATCCTACTTACACAACAGACAGCAAGCTGTACTATGGGAGAACAACTTATCCTCCCACCTCCCAATTGCCCTTGTTGTCCCTCAAGGCTCCATATTAGAACCTCTCCTATTTTCTATTTTTATAAATGACCTACTTTCTGTAATACCTCAAGCTACTTGTATCCAATACGTGGATGATTCCCGTTAATATGCTCTGCCACTTCTCCAGCAGACCTACAGTCCCTAACCCAATATGTGTTTAATACAGTCGAGAAATGGCTTCTACACCAAAGTCTCATCCTGAACCCCCAAAAAAAAACTGCTACTATTCACCACCCGTAGGGCCTCCCCACTTAACTTTACTGTGACATCAAGCAATGGCACTATCATATCTCCTGATTCTACTACTAAACTTCTTGGGGTACTAATTGATAACAACATTACCTTTGATTCCCATATTAACAGTAGTATAAAAATAGTCAACACAAAATTAGGATCCCTATACAGGATTAAACTCTTTCTGACTCCACTAGCCAGGACCACCATTGCCCAAACCCACTTAATCTCTACCCTTCTCTATGCCTCACCTATATACAACAAATCTATGTAAAACAACCTGAACAAGCTTGCAATCTCCTACAATAATATTGCCAGATTTGCAACTGGGTCAGCCTTTAGAACCCATCATTGCAATAATCTTAAGCAGCTAGGATGGCTAGAGTTGCCAAATCTACTACTAGTTTAACCAGTTAACAGTTGCCCACAAGATCCTGTACCAACCTACTAACACACCAATACTTACAAACCTTATCACTCCTTATAATAACTTCAAGACCCTTCACTCATCAAATAAACTACTTGTACACATAGGTAAAACTAACAATATGGCTGGTGACTCCTTGTTCTCTAACACTGTGGGCAAAACCTGGAACTCCCTCACCAGTGACCTAACGTACCTTTCCTCAACAACGCTATTTAAAAGCAAATTGAAACCATACCTTAAATCACAGTGGTTATGCCCTTGTGCTAACCCTGACTAACTACCTCAATTATCTCTGGGTACTAATCACCATACCTGTATAAGCTGTTTACTTTTTCTGTTAACTGTAAAGCGAGTGTGCTCCTATATTTGAAAATGTTATTAGAGTTATCTTTGAATGGCTAACCATAGCTGAAATGTAGCATTATTCTGTTTACAGAAATGCAATGAAATGTAATGAATGGCAAAAATCTGTAAATGTAGCTGCATTTGTAAATGTCACATAGTATAATTGAAAGTGTGTTTTGTGGAGCTTTTCTCCCCGGGCCTCTACTGAAAATGGACATATATCCTGTTAGACTAGCCCAGTCAACAAATAAAATAAAAATAAATAATATATATATATATATATATATATATATATATATATATATATATATATATATATATATATATATATATATATATATATATATATATATATATACACACACACACACACACACACACACACATATATATATATATATATATATATATATATATATATATATATATATATACAGTTCCCCTTCAGAAGATCGAATTACTGAAAGCTCGAAATTCATAAGCTCGAAGCCAGGATCTCGTGTTTTCAGTAACTCAAAATTCTGCAGGGGAACATAAACAACTTTATAGGTTTTTTGCAACGGGGCAAGCCCCCCTGCACCCCCCAAACCTCCCTTCTTAAATATACCAACTCTGAGATTGCACTTCAGCGAAGAAAAGGGAATTCTCCAATTCCACGCTAAATGCATAACCGCACAATGGGAGAATGTCTACTTCTCCGCTAAAGTCAGGTCACACAACTCACATATTACACCAGGAATGATGCAGGGAGACCTAGCTCCCTCGATACACATAAGTACATTTCTTTTCTTTTACTTTTACAGCTTCCAAATTACAATTTTGAGTTACTGAAAACTCGAGATTCTGGGCTCGAGCTTATGAATTTCGAGCTTTCAGTAATTCGATCTTGTAAAGGGGAACTATATATATATATATATATATATATATATATATATATGTATATATATATATGCATATATATGGATAAAAAATAAAAAAAACGCTACCACATACAAGAAGCACAAAACTTTACAATAAAACTTGTTTAATTACTGCTTTCGTCAACCAAGACTTCTTCAGAAATAAAAACCACAGCCCTTAAAACCATCTTTAAATACACCCATATTAATTAAACATAATCAGTCAATTATACAATCAACTATTAAGGACACTAACAGTAAACGAAACATTATAATTTATTTCTTGACATACTGTACGATCCTTTAAAAAACATTTAATATTAATGACATCATTTAATCCGGGGGTTTATCAGCTCTAAGGTTAATTTGCCACTTTGTCTCCCACTGTTCTAAATAATTTTTAACCCCCCCCCCCACAAGACTCATTTCACCCTCTTCCAGAACATAGAACAAAAACTTGGTAAAACCTCCACATTCTATACAGTGTCTGTAAAGTGCATTGTTTTCATCCTTCTTTTTAATGCTATTAACATGCTCCCTAGTTCTAACAAATAGATTTCTAGTGGCCATACCTACATAAAATTTTTGACATTTATTGTATACTGCAATATAAACCACTCCTTGACTTTTACATGAGAAGTGTTCCTTCACTGGAATAGTATGAGGAATATGTGGCAATTCTATATAAGGCCCCTCTAAGATATATCTACACATACTGCATTCATGACATTTATACATCCCTTTTGGTCTGTGGGTGAGTATTTTGTTATTGATAAAGGTGTCTCTGCCTCTTTCAAATATGGATTTCAAATTATATTCATTTCTATATACAAATTGGGGTTTGTGACCCACACTTTTCAACAAATCATGATTCCCCTCTATTATCTTCCAATTCTTGAAAATAATGTTCTTGATAATGCAAGAATCAACTTTTCGAATTTCAAGTTTTACGCTAAAGGTTTGTATTTCTTGTATGTGGCAGTGTTTTTTTTATTTTTTGTCAGTCTTATTAAACCATGCATTTTTTTTACTTTTATTGTTTTTGTGTTGTGCTGCCATGTCTGAAACAATGGTCCTATTTATACACTTTTGTTTGTCATGGAAAAAAGAGTGAGGGTGACCAGATGCTATCTTGAGTGTCCTTATTGGGCTGGAGCATTCTCATTATGGAATAAACGTGGAATAACAGCCCTACAGGGGACCTTGGTTGGGTTTCCTGAAGCATCTCCTTTATGGAACAGAGGGATGTACGCAGAATTAAGAATGTGTTGCTGTATTGCTTTCCAGTATCAATGTATCATGTATCACTGAAGCCTGAATATATATGGGTATACTAAATAACACTGAAAAACACAACTATGGACAGAAAAAACAACCAGAAAGCATTGACAATGCAGATGACTGACACCCTATAAGATCAACATACAATATGAATATCAACTTAGCACGAATGACGTATATGTATTTATGTATATACCAACTCTGTGACTGCACTGACTCTTAAAGAGGTGACCTATCCCACAGAAACAGAATCATTGCTGGCACACAGATAGACATTACACCAGCAATGATTAACAGCACATGTAGATATTGCACTAGCAACGATTTCCAACAAAACTTAATTAAACATAATCCGTTTTCTTTTACTGCTCTTAAGTAGCAGTACATTGATAGACTGGCAGACCACAAACCACAGAAGTGCAATTTCTCCACAATTCTTCAAATGTTGTTGACCATAAGAATGCTGGCATTATTACCATCCATTCACATTTAATATTCAAAAAGATATATGTAGATATAGATGAGTGTGTGTGTGTGTGTGTGTGTGTGTGTGTGTGTGTGTGTGTGTGTGTGTGTGTGTGTGTGTGTGTGTGTGTGTGTGTGTGTGTGTTGTGTGTCTATAGATATATATATATATATATATATATATTTATACATATATATATATATATATATATATACATATATATAGATACACACACACACACATATATATATATATATATATATATATACATATATATATATATATATATATATATATATATATATATATATATATATATATATATATATATATATATATATATATATACACCCACACATATATGTATAAACCCACACATATATGTATACTCAATGCCAGAAGTCTAAACCTCAAAATGCATGCACTCGAGGCACTCCTCAGTATGGAGAAAATCGATATATGTATAGCAACAGAAACCTGGTTTAAGGCTCCAGAGAGCACCCCAGCACTACCAGTCTACAACTCATGCCATACATTTCGGCCACAAAACCTGGACCAAAATACAAACGGCGGGAGAGTATCTATATTCATCAAGGATACCCATGCCTCCAGGTTAGTGGCACAGCACGATGCTTCAGAGATCATCCACGTGCAACTAACAACGGGCAAAACTGCTTTTCAAATTATGGCTTGCTACAGATCACCCACCATGTCCCAGGACCCCCACTCCACATTCCTGGAAACACTGGAGAACATAAAGGTCCTACCAAACACCCTGATATTGGGTGATTTCAATTACCCAAACATTAACTGGGAGAACTACTCAAGTACAAACTCCCTTGTCCAACATTTCCTAGAATTTATAAACTCAAATGCCTTGGATCAACTGGTCAACACCCCCACCAGAGGTGACAACATATTGGACCTGGTCATCACCAACATGGGCACCCAGTGTTCCACAATGGAGGTCAAACCCTTGCTGGTTAGATATGACCATAAACTAATCACTCTGGATATCCACATTCTGCCACCAACCCTCCCCCCCATCAAAGAAACCACTGTGAAAAACTTTTCAAAATCAAACTTAATGCTACTTAAGACCAAGGTGGGAAGTTTCAAAGCCCCCATGCTAAAGGATAACTCTGTCCAAGCTGCATAATCCTTTAATAATGCACTCTATGGGCACCTACAAGAATGCATGGATTGTGCTATCCCAAGCAAATCCAAGACTCACTCCTCCAAGAAAAGGAAACCAGTCTGGTGGACCCCTGCCATAAACAAGCTATACAATAAAAGTAGGAAACTAGTACAGAAAAGGGTAAAATCCCAAGAAGGGAAGACATCCCTGATCAGTATCAGCAAGAAACTATGTTCCCTCATAAAATCATCCAAGGCTAGCTTCGAAAGAAAAATTGCCATGGACTCCAAAGATAACCACAAGGCATGCTTTAGCTATGTCAAGAATCTAAGTGGCAATTCTCAAATCTGCTCTGAGTTAGTGCAGAATGGCAGAAAATACACTGAACTGACTGATATAGCCAACATCCTGGCAGACAGGTTCAGTGCAAACTTCACCCCCCTCTCACCCCCAAAAGGGCCCATAACTATACCAGAAGAATGTAGTGCTCCTGAAATCACAGACACTCAGGTTAAAACAGCCCTCTCCAAAGCCAAAAACACAGAATCAATGGGACCAGACGGTGTCCCAGGCTGCGTCCTACATGAGCTCAAAGATGAACTAACCCCTCAACAAAACACACTATTTAAACTCAGCCTCTCCACAGGCTACATGCCCACAGAGTGGTGCACAGCAATGGTTATTCCGCCCCACAAAGGTGGAGCCATAACGGACCCCGGGAATTGTCGCCCTATAAGCCTGACTAGCTTGGTCTGCAAAGGTATGAAGCGCATCATCTTGGATCTCATTAACAGGACATTAGGAACTTCCAAACACTGGACCCTACTCAGTTTGGCTTTGTTAAGGGCAGATCATGCCTCCTAAACCTGGTGGACTACTTTGAGACAGTTATCAAGGCTATAGATGAGGGAAAGATGGTCCACACAGCCTACCTAGACCTCGCAAAGGCCTTTGACACCATTCCCCACTTAGTTATTATAGACAAGCTCACCAGCCTGAACATAAACCCCTATGTCACGAGATGGGTTGCCAACTGGCTCACAGACAGAACACACATGGTAAGAGTTGAGGGAGCTAGGTCTGACTCTAAACTGGTTACAAGTGGCATTCCCCAGGGCTCAGTCCTAGGACCCCTCCTGTTTGGCATATACTTCTCAGAGGTACAGGCAAGCACAGGAGGACTATGGCTGACCAAGTTCACAGATAACTGCAAACTAGGGGCTATAATTGACTCTCTGGCTGACACAGACATCCTCCAAAAGGGTCTCACTGAGACAGATACCTGGTGTCAAAACCATGGTCTCAAGCTAAATGCCAAAAAGTGCATAGTCATCCCCTTTGGAAAAAACAAAGTACCCACAAACTACCACATAGGTGGTAGCCCCCTAAATACGGAAGACGTAATAAGGAATCTGGGGACACAAGTAGATAGTAACCTCTCCTTTGGTAATCACATTGCCAAAGTGGTTAGAAAATCCTTCTATGTGGCCCACCTAATCACAAAAGGGTTTGCATCCAGATCTAAACTGGTCATTGGGCCCCTCTACGCATCACTCATCAGACCCATCATAGAGTACAATGCCCCATTTGGGATGTACCTTACAAGACACGTGCAACAACTGGAAAGACCACAGAAGTACCTCACCAAGAGGATCACTGGCCTCAAACAGATGCTCTATGCAGCTCGACTGAAGAAATGCCAGCTATACTCAGTTGCATACCGCCTACTCAGAGGTGATCTCTGCCTAACATACAAGGCCATGTCCAACCCAGAATTGATGGACATGCTCCACTTAAAGAAAACCTTATCCCCTCAAGCCACATGCTCCAGGGATCTAAACCTCACTACAGCAATAAATAGGACATGCTGGAGGGACAGATTCCTGTCCCAGAGACTTCCCATGCTCTGGAACAAGATTCCAATCTACATTAGGCATAGCTCCTCGCTAACCCTCATCAAGAGAAACCTTGATGAGTGGATGGGAAACAGAAAGTTTACCCCAGGGAACACTTCAATGGATCTGCTGGACAGTGGCACAGGGAACTAATCTAAGGGGGAGGCAAAAGCCAACACATTTTGGCTAGATAGCCTTGTACCTACCTATGAACCTATGAACACACACACACACACACACACACACACACACATATATATATATATATATATATATATATATATATATATATATATACAGAGAGAAAGAGACAGAGAGAGCTACAGAGAGAAAGAGAGAGAGACAATAATATATATATATATATATATATATATATATATATATATATATATATATATATACAGTTGGTACCTCACAAATCAACCTATAATCCATTCTGGAAAGGTGGTTGAATTGCAAAACGGTTGAATTGCGACACACCATTTCCCATACAAATGCACAGAACATGGTTTAACTAATTCCTGGCCCAAACGGAATTAAAAACTAGACTAAAAAAATTTTAAAAAAATGTAGCTCACCATGATTTGAAGTGTAGAACATTTCTTAAATGGAGGAAGGGATGTGGAGGAGGGATGGAGGACTACTCTATATTCTTCAAACTATGGCTCACGTGTCACATACAGATTTATTTGATGTTAAATCCATCTAAGAATGCAGGCAAACATGTTTCCTGTCTGGCTAAAATGCATGCTCATTACATCATTATACGATAGCAGTTATAAAATGAATATCTGGTGTCTCTAATTATGATTAGTGTTTTATTTAGTTCATTAACACTCTTTAAGAAAAATCTTGATGATTGGATGGGAGATAGGAAATTCACCCCGGGGATCACTTCTGTGGCTCTGCTTGACAGGGGCAAAGGAAAATAATTTTCTTGGGTGGCAAAAGCCAGGGTACCATTTGGCTAAGCTTATATAGACCCTAAAGCCAATAGCCTAGTACCTACGTATGAGCCTATGAATCTATAAATTCTAACTTAAAACATCTTAAAACAGTTCCTTATCCACTCCTCCAAATGAAATAATAACATTAGAACTTAAAATATCTTACAGCAGTTTCGTATCCATACCTATAAATAAATAATAACACGCAATACATTGTATACTGGTGTGTCTGTTTTTCTAATCCTTCTCCAGAACTTTGCTAAGTGGCTCCCTACTTGGCTCATTCAATCAGGTTAGTCAACATCATACAATCGTACCCTTTCTCTCTTCCCAGTCCTACCAGTTTCCATGCCAGAAACTGAACAAGAGTCACCATATTTACACTATTTACAGAGTCCACTTAGTCTCTAGTTGATGGAAGTGGAGTCTTCTTCACCCTGTCCTGCCTGTTCCATTTTTTGGCAAGTATAAGTAAAAAAAAAATGTCCAGGGTGACTTGCTCTCCCTCTTTGTCAAGATGGTCTTGAAGTGGTGCATGATTGTGTTGTTAAAGAAGTCTGTCATCCATCCTGTTGACATCAACTGTGTTGGAGTGTCACTCCAAGACTGTAGCCTGCACCTTCTCCCATTTGGATAAAAGTTCTTTAATGCAAAATGTTGGCATAGGTCCTTTTTCCCTAGTGTCCTCATCTTCAGAAGAAATGTCCCATTCTTTTTCTTTGAACCGTTCATTGCAAAGTGTTATAAATTCCTCCATTGTAAGCTCATCATCATGTTTGTGTAGCAGTTCCTCCACATCCACCTCATCCACCAGTTCTATGCCCAGGTGCTCTGCTGTGGAAATGATGTCTTGTAGCACTTCAGCTACTTCATCCACAATTTCACCCTGGGAAAAGGAGGGAACCTGTTTCCTCCAGGCTGCACAAAGGGATTTCTGTGACACTTCTTCCCTGGCACTTTTGATGAATAACATGGCATGCAGAATGTTAAACTCAGTCTTCCAGAATTCCTTCAGTATTTTATCTGAAGAATGTGTCACATCAAAGAGCCTTGTGAAGAGTGCTTTTTTGCAGAGCTTTTTGATGCAAGTATTGACTTGTTGATCCATAGGTTGAATGAGAGAAGATGTGTTGGGAGGTAGGAACTGAACCTTGATGAAATTTTAGTCTAGCTTGAAGAAATTCTTATAACTCTTTTGGGTGGGCAGAGGCATTGTCCAGAAGCAAAAGAACTTTCATTGGCAAATTGTTCTCTGTCAGGTACTTCTTGACTCTTGGAGCAAACTCCTCAAAAATCCAGTCTTTGAAAACTGACTGGTCTACCCAAACTTTGGTGTTATATTTCCACATTGCAGGTAGTTTTGATTTCATAATTTTTTTTCCAAAGCATCTTGGGTTTTTTGAGTGATACATGAGCAGAGGCTTCAGTTTGAAGTATCCACTGTTGTATGCTGCCAGGAGGAGTGAAAGCCTACCTTTCATGGGCTTGTGACCTAGAACCTTAGCTTCTTCTTGGGTTATGTAAGTCCTACTTGGAAATCTCTTCCAGAAAAGCCCTATTTATTTATTTACAATTAAAAATCTGTTATGGCAGATAGCCTTCTCTCTATCAATTCTTTAAATTTCTTAACAAATGTCTACGCACTTTCTTTGTCAGCACTAGCTGCCTCTCCTTGTTTCAGAACACTGTGGATGCCACTTCTTTTTTAAATGTGTGGAATCATCCCCTACTTGCTTTAAATTCCTCTATTTGTTGGGAGCTACTTCATGGAGTAATTTTTTTGTAGATCTTCAAAGATGCCCTTAGCTTTTTCACAATCCATGGTTTGAGTTACTGGCTCTCTCTTCATCTGCCTCTCCTGGATCCAAACAAGAAGTATCTTCTCCATATCTTCATGGATTGTTCTTATGTGTTTGTCCAAAACCTTTGTTGCTCCTTTTGACATCTTAGCACCCATGATGTTGTCTCTATTTTTCCAAAATGTTGAGACGGTAGACCTAGGCATGCCATATTGTTCAGCTATTCATCCTATTTTACCTCCTCTTACAATTTTACCTATGATTTCTTTTTTTCTTTTCAATGTTCTGCCACTTATTTTTTCCTGCAAGTATCACTCTTCTTTGGTCCAATTTTTCACGTCCTCTCTACACTTAAAAGAAACAGCTTCACTACATAAAAACGCAACAACAACAGGAAATGATGAACGACTTTTCAGTCTCAATTCTGGGCCAAATTGCGAGACAGCAGTTGAATTGATTGATGCAAAGGCAGTTGAAAGGAGGGTTGAACTTCAAAATGGTTGAGTTGCAAGGTGGTTGAAGTGTGAGGTACTACCTGTATATATCTTTCTCTTTCTTTATATATACATATGTGTGTGTGTGTGTGTGTGTGTGTGTGTGTGTGTGTGTGTGTGTGTGTGTGTGTGCATATATATATATATATATATATATATATATATATATATATATATATATATATATATTTATGTATTGATATATATGTATAAATGTTTTACTATCATTAACTTGATACATAGATGGTAGAGTCCACCAATGCCTGAAACCGTTTTGCAAAACTCAGAATATCGAATGCCAGTATGCCCTACACAAACACCAAAACCCAAAACTCTCTACTGCTCTAGACCCAGGAACAAACATTGCCATGGATCCAGAAGATGGAGCAAGTTTGGAAGTTCAGTATTGTCGGTTTTCAACATTCTGGTATTTGCAATGTGGGAATCACATAGGTGGACTTGATCACCTGCATGTGGAGTACATGATAGGAAACCTATATAGATTGGTAGATAGATTACAGATGGATAGAAAAATAGATATAGATATAGTAAGAAGCCCAATCATCCAGTGAGAGAAAGGAAAACAAAACATTATTAGTGGCCTTGTTGCACTCCAAGTAAGTATTTCAGTGACAGTTTGTCTTTGAGAAAGACTTGATTTGACAGCACTACTAAACGTACAGCTCTACATGATTTTTGAAATAAAAGTAAAAAACAATTAATAAACTTTTTGCATGTGTGGATGGTTTTCCCAATCACTTCCCCAACATATCTTCACTACAAAAAGAAATTAAACCATTAGAAATTACAATGCTGATGTTCAATGAGTCCTACCTAGGACTTGAGACTGATCCATTACCACTATATCCAGTCAAATAACAGGGAAAGAGCTAGAAATCAATTGTCTTCATACTGAAAGTATACTGGTTGTAATTGAATTAGTTTGATCATATACTTACTTCTTTGTGTTATATAACGGGTATTATTATGTGGCTGTTAGTTCTGTTGAAAGTCTAAGTGTAAAGGAATGAAAGTGCCTAATTAAGTGCTTAATTAGTGTGTCTTAATGTGAGTTATGCATATTTTCATGTTTGGTTTCAAGTTTTCTTTTCTCCCAAAACATGTTTTAGTAGGTTGTTTGACTGTGGATATCATATGTATCAAAACTTATAATATGAATGCTGAATCACAGAATACGCAATGTATTTCTGATAGTCCATTTCCCATGGGTTGAAGGAAGGACCCTATGGTAAAGTTTATGCAGTGATTTACTACATTTGTGGATGATACCAAGCAGTTTATTTCTAGTTTACCAGGAGCATTTAATACAATCACTATCATGGTACATCTTTCACCTGAATTATACATCACTGTTACATACAGAGAAAAAACTGTTGCAGCAGTAAATTCTCCTGAGACGTTTAGTTATGGTCCTTTATTACAGGAAGAAAATATCACTGTGAATGGCATTCTCTACATTTCTACAAATCCTTTTTTTAATGTACAAGCCATCCTGCAGTACTGCCTCAGCTCCTAATAATGAAAAAGAAATTGAACATCGTCTCAAGGAATATGGAATAAGATCCCCCAGTGTACGATGACATACTCCGACTAGTGTCTTAGGTATTACAATAGAATAATCAGTCTATAAAGAACTGGTCTGATAATTTAATAAAGACTGACTTTTAAGTAATGATTTGCAGAAACATAAAGAAGACAATGTTACAAACTTAAATAAGGAAATCAATAGATATGACAAACTGGGAATACAGTTTTGTTAGATTATTTTTATGTAAGCAATCTAATTTCTGTAATGCATAAGTGAGTGTTACATGTTTACAGCTTAAAAATTGAACTAATATATGTGTGTGTCTACTTCACTTGAGCAAATGCTCATAAGAATGAAACCCATATAACCGAGACAAAGTTACCGAAAGATCAAATAAATGAAACCTTAAAAGATCGACATCCAAAAACCCAAAAAGCACTTACGGGAAAACCCTCACCATCCATAAACAAACATACACAAAAAAATACCATACACGGCTACAGCACCACACCACTATTATACCATGACCCCCCCAAAACGTGCACGCTGATTGGCCAGCGTGCCCGTTGTAAATCGAGTTATACTAATGGAAAAAGGTCCGGTCGCCTGGACTTTTGTCCATTAGTATAACTTCGTTTAAACACTGTCTCGCTATGTTAAATGGGTTTAACATAGCGAGACAGTTAAAATAAGCAACGGAGATCTCCGTTGCTTATTTTAAAGCTGTCTCGCTATGTTAAACCCATTTAACATAGCAGACAGTGTTTAAAACAACGGAGAAAGCAAGATCTCCGTTGCTTAATGTCGCTATGTTAAATGAGTTTAACATAGCGAGACAGTTTAAAATAAGCAAGGGAGATGTCCGTTGCTTATTTTAAAACTGTCTCGCTATGTTAAACTCATTTAACATAGCGAACATAAAAAGCAATGGAGATCTTGCTTTCTCCATTGCTTTTGCTCAGCTCTGATGTACTGCGCGAGCGCGGTACATCAGAACTGCCGGATGCCAGACATCTGCGGAAGGGCAGTAAACAGGCATTATACTATGCCATTATTTAAGAAAAGTAACAGTTTCTTTTCTTAAATAATGTCATGGTATAATAGCAATAACCCACTTCTGGGTGTGGGTAATGCTAAATTTACCCACGGTTGGCTTTGTTTGGTCCCTCAGGCTTCGCCCTCGGGACCAAACCACGCCAACCGTGGGTAAATTTAGCATTACCCACACCCAGGCGTGGGTTATTGCTATACTAACCCCTCCCTTAATTCTACACTACATTAAAGCAACCGCACCCACCTCCACACACCACCCCATAACTTAATTATACCAGCTCCGAGATCGCACTACCTTGTAGAAAAGGGAATTTTTCCATCCAGGTGGCTACTGCTGCAACAGACTGCATGTCATTAACTGTTTATGGATTTTTTGGTTTTTGGATGTCGATCTTTTGAAGTTTTTTAAGGTTTCATTTATTTGACCTTTCGGTAACGTCATCCGGTTTCATTTATTTAACTTTCGGTAACGTCATCCGGTTATATGTGTTTCATTCAAACAAGTGCAAATTAAGGAGGTCATTATGACAGCAGTAGAAACCCAAGTGTTCACATATCCAGTACTTGCTTGGTGGGAATTAGATATTTTTTAAGTAATAATCCCTTATTCAATTCTATGCTCTTTATGATATTTCTTTGGAATTATGATGATATGTCATTGGATAATCTTTTAGAACAAATTAGTAGTAGTGCTAATTTTCTAAACTTTATTAAAGATAATATTAGTGAAAACATTAATGTTAAGATGTTGAAAATACTGTGAATGTGTAACTTACCAAATCTGATAGCAGATTGCTTAGAAAAGCCACATTTTTTAATAATTTTCTGCATTTTTGAAGCTCACATTCTAGAAAATCAAGATTAATGTGGCTAGAAGCCAGTATATTAGATTGTCAATAATGTGAACTAACTCAGACATGGATTTATTAATCTCTTTATTTATGGATATGAAACACCTAAAGATTTGTAAGATAATTGAGTTAAAGAGATTCTACGTAATAAGGACACAACATTTTCTTCAATTTTAAGTAAGAGTTTAACATTTAATGATGATCATAAAAATCAAAACAATGATCTATATAAAAATAGCATGTCTACTTCTATGACAACTAAAGTTTGAATGCAGACATATTTGTCCAAAGATACCTGGCAGTAGTATGAAGGGAGAAAGAAAAAGGGAGTATGGAGTGGGGGGTGATAAAGATCTTAGAATAACTAGAATTTAGGTAACCAAGGATGGGTTACTGAGTAGGAAAAGATTACATTGTGGGGATGAGGGGTGGAGCAATCAGTAGGAAGTGAGGTGGGCAGCAGAGGGGTTTTCTAAGGTTTCAAGGTTAGGCAAGGGAAAGTTACAGTCTTTTGGCATGAGAATTGTTTAATGCTTATTTATAATGTCTGAGCAATGAGCAGGAAATAGGCCAAACTGGTAAGTATCACTAGACAGGTAAGAAAATTTGATGCATAAAAGGTTTTGCTGTAAGAATTTTGGTTAAATGTGAAGGTTTCTGTGTAGGAATAGATGAGTTGGATTAACTTTAAGCAGTGGCTTAGGGAGTATGAGGTGATAAAAAGAGTAGTCTTAGGTTTAGCTGTTGGTGGTAGGGCCAAGTGCAGGATCTTATTAGCAAGGAGTTCAGTTCCATGGTGAATGTGCTGGTGTGCATTCTCTGTGCTTGCCTTTGTGATTTCAGCATGTTATGGGTCTCAGTGATGGTATTGCATGTGTGAATGGGGACCTGGGAAGCTGGAGTCCTTTTTCTTTTTCCGTTCTTACTCACTGTGTTGGGTTTTACCCGGGCCATCTAAGATGGCCAAGAGTTGCCATATTGTAATGCTTTGTTGGAGGACTAGCTGGTCAGTGTACAGTGACATCTAGGGAGGAGTTTAAATATATTACAAAAAAAATAAAGAAAGGTAGATGTTGTTGTCATGTTTGCTTTATCGTGAGTGGTGATTTCTGTAATGCTATTGCACATGGAGGTGAAGTAGCTGGCACCCAACACGGTCAGCAGCAGGATATTCATATGTGCTGGGCCATGTGTTGGGGATTGGACTGGCAGAGTGGTTGGGTAAGAACAGAGGTTCTTGTTCATTGCAGGAATGGTGTTTTATTTTTCCTCCGGGTTTTAATGAACAATTCTTGATCATTCCAGTTAAACTGAAATGTAGCTAAACTTGTATATTCATTATATGATCAGATGAAGTCCTGATATAGACTGGGGTGGAAATGCTCATCATTTTTTACTTTAGGTACTTGTTACTTCAGAGAAGCTATGTTGCATTAAGGACTTGTTGTGGCAGTGTATGTTGGTTCCTTTGTTGCTCATATTTGGTTATTTTTATATACATTTCTTATATTCTGCCTTGTGATTAGATCAAATGCTGCTAATGGTGAGCTTTTTACTAATGAGCTACTTTTTACATCATTCACTTAAATGGTCGTTAAAGCACTGAACTGTACTTAGTTGTGTATTAGTGGCTGATTTACTGGCTTGGATATTTGTTGACTTTGGGAGTGATGCTTTGGTAGTTTCATTGCCACTTTCTCTGTTTTTGTGCAGTTTTCCATTTTGTGTCCCCTAGCTCTACATTATCCCTTTACCTGGTACTAGATGGGGAATACAATTACTTTGAGGATTTATTGGATTAGAGCAGGCATTTGGATGAAGGAGAGACTGCATTACAGGGGAAGAGTTTTTGTGGAAAAAATACGCTGGGAGCATTTTTAAAGATAACAGATGGGAATTAGGTGACTCAAAGGTCACAGAGAAGACAGACCAATGCTACTCCAGTTAACTTGGCAACATGAAGTAGAGAATATGTGGTAAATGAATAGGTGCAGGTACAACAGGTGGGGTTTGCTAGTTGCATTCTACACATGAAGGGTTTTATATGGTGGACATAGTCTTAACATGTGGTTGAAGCAGTTGCAAACTATCTAGCTTGTTTGGTCAATGAAGAGCTGTATCCTTCATATATATATATATATATATATATATATATATATATATATATATATATGTGTGTGTGTGTGTGTGTGTGTGGGTTCACTATGTAATTTCAAAATTCCACAATTTTGAAGCTTTAAATACTGAAATACTGAAGCTCTGAACATCAAAGTTATGGAATCTCAAAACAAAAAAAAAACAAAAATCTAAAACAATAAAACATCACAATAAAACACAACATTTTTGCAGGAGGGCCAGTCCCCTGCACTCCCCCATGAGGGGGTTGTGCCACTCACACCTCCTGCAACTTAAATATACCAACTCTGAGATTGTACTACAGTGAAGAGAAGGGTGAAGTTCCCGTTCTGCACTGTACAGCAATCTCCATTGACAAGTTTCGAGATTCCACATCTTTGAGCTTTTGAACTTCAGTATTTAGAGCTTTTAAATTATGGAATTTCGAAATTACAAAGTGGACGCATATATATATATATATATATATATATATATATATATATATATATATTTACACACACACACACACACACACACACACACACACACACACACGTAGATAAATATATATATATATATATATATATATATATATATATATATATATATATATATATGCATGGGTCCCCTTCAAAGTATCTAAATTGCAGAACATCGAACCTCTGATCATCAAGGTCCAGAGCATCGAAATTCTGCAATATTGAATGCTGTGAATGAAGATTGCTGTACAGTGCAGAACAAGAACTTTGACATTCTGTTCACTGTAATGTGATCTCAGAGTTGATATATTTAGTTAACAGGGAGTGTGGGGGGTGCAGGGGTGCTTTCCCCCTGCAAAAATGTGAAATAAGAAGTATTCACGTTTGAGTTTTTTTTGGAGTGGGATTGAATTTTGATCGCCTGGTCCTCGATGATCATAGGTTTGATGTTCTGCAATTTCAATACTTTGAAGGGGACTTATATATATATATATATATATATATATATATATATATATATATATATATATATATATACACACAGACACACACACACAACACACACACACACACACACATGCACACCCACCCACACACACACAGTCACACACACACACACACACACACACACACACACACACACATACACACATATATATATATATATATATATATATATATATATATATATATATATAAATATAAAACTTCTTTTAGGCGTACTAATCAATACTGAGCTAATAGAAAAGAAATAAAAACTCAGACACTGAATAGATGATTAAGCTTTCGCTCTTATTCAGGTGGAAAAGCTTCTCTTTCACCTGAATAAGAGCAAAAGCTTAATCATCTATTCAGTGTCTGAGTTTTTATTTCTTTTCTATTAGCTCAGTATTAATTACTATGCTTAAAAGAAGTTTTTATTTATATAATTAAAATTCTTCTATGCACAGTGTTTATTATATATATAAGTATATATATATATATATATATATATATATATATATATATATATATATATATACTTAGAGGTTAATATTTAATCTTGGTTCTGTTTTTCAGTGATGGAGGTGAGGTCATTATGAGAAAGTTCAGTTTACATGTTTACATAGTGGCTTGGTGGTGGAAGTGGAGGCACTGGCAGGGTGGCCTCATCCTCTTTGACAATGTGACAGATGAAAAGTCTTAGAAACAAGAAAGAGGTAGTTCTGCAGGTAGTGACAATGGATCCAAGAAGATGAGGGGAGTGGTGAGGACAGAGGCCCATGGAACTTTGACATGGGTGTCCCAGCTGCCTGCTGGTAATGCTGATGTGTTTGACTTGATTGATGTTGATGGAGTGCAGAGGGTTAATGAGGCAGCTGCTCTTGGAAAAAATATTTATTTATGGCTTTGGTGGCATTAGGAATGGGGGGGGGGTTCAGTGCACAAACCTTGGATAACTAGACCCAGATTTTTGTGCATTTTATGGTAGTGGTTTTGGAGAAGGACCCATCTCAAGCACTCCTGTTGTTAGCATACTTTCTCATTACCCATGATGCCCAGTAATTGTGTGTGGGTAATGCATAGTTGTGGTACAATTAGTGCTTTCATAAGAGGAAAGATATTGACAAAACATTGTGATAGGTAGTGAGGCATGCCGATATTTGGTTAGCAACCTTAATAAATGCCACAGGTGACTCAGGAATGTATGGAAAGGAGGAAGTCAAAAAGACAGGGATATATTGGTCTTTTAAATAGGGTTGCTATGCATGGCCAGTATGTTGTTTTGCTCATATTTGTGCTGTTTGAAGAGGATCGCACATGGCCGCAATGTGTTGGTGTAAGAATGGGGGTTTTGGGCAGGCAACTGCATTTCCACAAGACAATAAGAGATGTGCATCCACTGCTCATCCCAAATTTCAGGGTAGGGGTATTTTTTGAGGGCAATGAGGAAATTTACCTTTGGGTGACTGGCAGGAAATTTGGCCTTCCCAGTTACCCATTAATGTGTCAGTTATAATAGTCCTGCTGGATAGTTATCCAGATCGAGATTTAGTTGCCAGGTTGATCGAATGTTTTAGGACAGGTTTTGGTATTAAGTCTTTGGTGGGGGGTTATGATACGGTATGTAGGAATTTGCCATTTGTAAAAGGGAGGGAAGACATTTTGCAGAAGTTAATAGATAAGGATGTGGTGAGTGTAAGCTTTTGGGTTCCTTTGAAAGGTCTCCATTTCAAGATTTTTGGGTATCTCCTTTTGATGTGGTGCCCAAAAAGAAACCTGTTGAGTTCAGGCTAATTCATCCTGTATCAGTTCTTGAGGAGGGATCAGTTATTGAGTAATTTTCAGAGCTGATGCACAAGATCAATGTGCATCTATGGATGATGTGGTAAGGAAGTTTACTGAGTTTGAGGAACCTTGGTTAATGAAACTCACTATTTCTTATAGCCCATTAGGCAAGTTGATGGGCTATTGTTGGGGTTGGTTGTGAATGATAAGTTCTACTTTGATATGGCTTTGCCTACAGGCTGTGCTGTTGCATCAGAACTGGCAACAGCAAACAGCTAATCAAAGGGCAATCTGTTGCTTAGATGATTTTTTTGTCGGAAGTGAGTGTCAGGCAGGAGCTATGGAAGGTATGAAGATTTTTACAGCTATGTGTTCTGAGTTGGATGCTCTGTTAGTGGGTAACAAGTTATAGGGTTAGAGTAAAATGTTTAAATTTTTTGAATTTGACTTTGAATATGGCTTGAGGCCTTTTCTGTTTACCTCAGGACAAATTATTGAAGTTGAAGTATAAGATTTGGTTGGTTAATGGCTTGCAACCAGGTGATCAGAAAGTTGGCCAGATAAGTGGAGGAAGAATGCTGTGTTTCTAAAGATTACACCTATTTGGGTAGCATTGGATATATGGAGTGCAAAGCGGAGGTTTCAGAAATTGATCTTTTTCTCAGATAGTAAAGCAGTGGTACAAGTTTTTTCCCCAGGAAGACATCAAGTTCTTAGCAAGTATTGTTAATTTTGAGAAATTCGGGTTGTGGAGCCTGTAAATTAATTTCACACACATCTATGTATGTACCAGGTAAAGTGAAACATATAGCTGATAGACTTTCTCAGTTTCACTTTTGCAGGTTTCAGTCACTGGTACCGTAAGCAATAGCAGAACCAATAATACTGACGGATGAAGTGTGGAACATTGGAAGTCCATAGCCAGTTGGTTAGTTCAATGATTTTGGGCAAGGTCTATTTGGAGAGAGTATAATTCGGCTTTAGCCTCATTTTCTTTGTTTGCTTGTAGTCAGCAGCTTTAGTGATGCAATATGCAGTGTATAAGTGATCTCAAGGTGATGAAGTCAGATCGACTGAGGTTCATTTAGCTGCTCTTGTGCGATAGCTGGATTGGCAGGTTTGAAGATGTGATGAAATGTTAGATTATGAGTTGGATGTTGAAGGATTGGGAAAGCAGAAAGTTTAAGAAAGAAGATGGCTTTTTTCCAGTGATGAAGCAGATTCTGATTGCTCTTGAAAGGTTTATATTTTATGTCAGGAAGCTTGTGGAATATACACTTTGGGCAACATTTGTGGTGATCATGAATTTGGGACCTTTTAGGGGTGGGGAATTCTTTGGGTCTTTGTTATAGAAGGGGGTATGTATTGTGTATTTGGACATGCTGGTTTGGCTACATCATTCAAAAACAGATCAGAGTTGGGCATGGGCATCAGTGGTGTCAAGGAATAAGGAACAATTGTTATATCTGGTAGCATGAGTGAAGCAGTTGAGGAGTTTATGTGGGGGCAAGGCTGATGAATTTGTTTTTCAGTCAACTAGCAGTAAGACAGTAGCAATGGATCAGTTAAGGTGGTGTGGAGAGCATTGGATATTCAACGTAGGGAGGGAAGGAGATTTTCTTCTCATTCATTTTGGATAGGGAGAGCAAATCATTTAGCAGAAGGGAGCAAACGGGAGGTTGGTATAATGGTTAAGGTGTTTACCTTACATACACAAGGTGCAGGGTTTGATTCTCACATGGGGTTATTGGCTAAGCTTAAAATTGCCCACAAGGGCAGTTAGCCTAGTACTAACCTATGAACACCTATGAAATAAGTTAAAGTGATTAGGAGAGCAAAGCAATAGTCAACTAGAGCCTTTTACAGCTAAATAACATAATGATTTAATAAGTAGTTTAATTTTGTTCTTGTTTTATAGGAGGCAATGTTATCATTCTGTTCCATTCATTTGTGTTTTGGGCAGTGATGACAGCAAGAGAACAAAATATGGATCTATCACATAGGCAAGTGGGATGCAATGTGGCATGAATTTAGAGGTTTAAGATGACATCATTTTTGGGATAAGTTTGACTTCATATAAGCAGCACTGGGGCTTCTCCATACTTTAGTTGTTCCCTTTAGGGGTAATGAGGGGTAATGATTTGCAATTGGTTCCCAAATGGAGGTTGTTGGCATGGATTGACGATAATTTGGAGAAGGTATGACAGAAATGTCCAGAAATGTAGATAATGTGGTCTGAGATTGTTCTGAGATTGGTTTGGAAATAGGCTAAAAAGTTGTGGGTTTAGAGAGGGCTAGACAATTTATTAATTACAGACTGGCTAGACATTGTGTAACTGGGAATTTGATGACAAGGCCTGGTCTTGTATTGGAAAGATGGGGTGCATTTGTGTGAGGTTGGCTTAGACTTAACATGTAGATTGTGTTGTTCTCACAAAACTTGGTAAAACATTTGTGAGAGGAAAAGTGGGGACAGCTTGTCATGGTAGGCTGGTGAGCAGAGAAAGACGGGTCCATCTTGAGCCCCATTTCTGCTCCCCCTTCCCTTTTAATATTAGACATAGTGGTTTTAGATAGGTTGGTAGTAAGGTGAGCAGTGGTATGCTGCCTCACAAGTTAAGTGGTCAAAATGAGTAGAGGAATATAATGATACTTGTATTCATATTCAAACTAGGCTTGTAAGATTGTCCCTTCCACCCAGTCTCAAAAGCTGTTGATTTCCCCATCTTTCTGCAGATAATTATCTCTGTTTTTATAGGTGGATCTACAGCCAGTAAAAAATATTTTCCACTGCAGACAGTATATAAGACCAGCACTATTTTTGCTGCTAAAAGCATCTGTACCCCTGTACTTGCACCCAGTGAAACTGCTAAAGAAAAATGACACTTTATATGTTAATGTACTTCATGGTTGTTAAAGCCATTTTATTTTAATATACATGGCTTTCTTGCTTATGAGCAGCTTGTCCTGGCTTTAATGTATTGCTTTCATATCCATGAACAACTCTTTATTTGATCAATTCATGTTGAATTAGTCACACTGTTTTACCCAAACTACTGATACTATTGTTTAAACCTTCCCTTACCGCCATTGTCACTGATTGTTTTTCTTGGGTTAATACCTCCATCTGTAGTGGGTTCTAACTTGCTCTGTTCTCTTTTACTATGCAAAGGATCACTCCACTCACTTATCCTACCCCCAGTTCCCTCCCACCCCCTCCTTATCTGAATTTATAGTGAAAATTTCTCCTCCACTCCCTCATTCTTATCTCCCCCTCTTCCTACTTTGCCTAACAAATCCCTGTTACTACCTCATTGTTCAATTACATTCACACAAACCTTTTAAAATATTATGTCACCTTCTCTCCTCACCTATTCTTCTCTACTTTTTCACTTAATTTACTCTTCTTTATTGTTTGAACTTTACAATTTCCACTTGAATTCTTTTTATCCTACTTGTACAATATTAACTTCTTCCTCCTCAGAAAATCCTTCCTCAGTATTGCCCTTCCTTTATAATATTGACTGAAAACATAACACTCACACATTTTTTATTATACATATCAACATAATCATTTTCCTACTACTTCCTTTAATTCACAATTTCAACCCACTACATCACACTATATTCTATATTTCACTAACTGACTATACTCTATTAACATTGTAACCTTTCTCCATCTTCATAATAAGGGACCACCCCACCTGGAGACACGAGCAAGCCATTTCTACTCTCATCTATTTTCCCCTCATTTTTATCCTTTCTACTTTAACATCCTTTCTTTTTCGTTCAGCTAGAATCTTCCTTTAAAAACTACACAGACCACTCTAGCTACGATGCTTTCCTTTTGCATCTTCACATCTCTACTATTCATTTTACATCAGCTTAATACCTAATCACACAGTACCGGTCACCCCTCCTATAATCAGGCTAAATCTTCCTTCATATCTATTTCCTCAAACTTTATTTAGTGTCCAACTTATTCACTTTTTCAAATACAAAACATCTAAACATCCAGTTCATTTTGGCATAACCTGGAAGAATTCATATAATTTATGAAGGAACTAACTAATGCTAATCTGGTCTTCTCTAAAATCACTCTTTTTGGTGGCATTCATCCCAAACCTGGCCCCTCAGCCTTATCTATGTCACCATTCTCTGCCCCTAAAATATATACAACACTGACAAGACTTTTGCTTACTTTCATTAACATTCATAGTACTTTAAACAAAGTTACAGACCTAAAAGCATGGCTTCTACAATACTCACACGATATTATTGTCATTACCAAAACAGGGCTAAAACCTGATATAAAAGATTTTGAAATTCTATCTCCTGGATACAATATAATTAAATGTGTCAGGCTACACAAAACGGGGGAGACTTTGCAATTATATATAACTGTCAAAGTTTTTCACCCCCTCAAAACTAACATACCAGCCTTCTAAAATGCACAACTTCTTATCTCTCTTGTCAATGTGAATAACCATAAGAAGCTTTGTATAGCTGTCCTCTACATAACACTAGGTAATATTAGCTTATTAGAATATTTTTTTTGCTGGATAACTGCAAATATTACTACTGAAACCATTATCTTAGGTGATGTTAGCACTGACTGTTTATCTGTGACATCCCATACGTCATCTACTAGTCTTAACTTGCATAGGTTCAAAAAGCCAATCTCTTCCCCTACTCGAGTCAACAAAGCAAATCATAAAAACTGTGTCCATCTCTGATCTCAACAAGTATGCCATCTCAGGGTTACTGCCTTATTCCCTATCATCTTACTATATTCACCAATAGAGAAATTGCCCTCCAGCTAAAACTTTTATTCTGATGCACTCAAAAATCTACTAAAATTTGTCAACTGGTCTCCACTCAAAACCCTGTCCCTAGACAAAGCTGTCAACAAATTCAACAATAGATTCATGATTACCCTTTTCCTCCTAGAAATAAAAGAGAAAAAAGTACTCAGCCCACCTGGCTGTCTCATTGTACAAGAATTCTCATGCAAAAATATAAAACACAATGGCACAAAGATAAAAGCCCTCAAACCTATCTATACAAGGAGTTGTGCAACCTCACCAAGAAGCAAATTAACCCACACAAAAAAAATGTTACTCTGACCCACAAGATAGTCATAAAAAAATTCAAAGAAATTCTGGAACTCAAATAAGAAACATTTTCTACCTGGGTCTCCTTCCTCACCAAACCCCTATCTGGACTTATCCCCTCTCAGAAACAGCTACCAAGTTTAACACTTTCTTCTTTGATATCATAGCCTGTCTTACCTCCAACTCTCCACCACCATTTACTCTACCTCAAAACCAGCTAGTCATGACATCCAAGCCTTCAGTCTCCAGCTTGCTTCCACATCTCTTTGCTGAGTACCTGAAGTTCACTGCAGACTCTACAGCATACCCAGTCTTAATTCTCATTAACAGATCTTTTGAAGACTGCCTTGTGGAAAGACAAATCTTCATTATTCCACTCCATAAAGGAGGTAACTCCTCTAAAATCTCTAACTTTATGCCAATTGCCTTCTTTCCCCCCTTTGCAATATCCTGAGAAAGTGCATATATAAGCACCTCCTTCAGTACCTTTTGTAAAATGATCTCCTTACCATAATACAACATGGTTTCCGACCAGGTCATAGCACCACTACAGCTCTCCTCAAATTTACCCACATCATTAATAAGCCTAGAGACCAGAAAGTTTATCTCTTCTGTTTTTCAAGATCTCTCAAATATCACTGTGTCACATAAGAAACTTCTGACTGAGATGTCTTCTCTGGGTCTTTCCAGACCGACTCTTCTATGGTTATCTAACTACCTATCTGAAATATATCAATTTGTCAAACGGCTCTTTTCTTTCTCTCCTTTCGCACTAGTTAAAAAAAGATGTCCTCAAGGCTCTATTCTTGGTCCGCTGCTCTTTAATATTTTCATCAATGATCTATATACCTCCTCTCAGCAAGCTTGCATTATACAGTATGCAGATGTCTCTACTCTCATCTGGTCATCTGACAGTCCAATACAACTACAATCCATGACACAAAATGCGTTCAACTCAGTCTAACTTTGCCTACTAAACCAACTAGTATTTAATCCCAAAAATACTAAACTACTACTATTTTTCCAATGTCCTATGCCAATGTCAATGTTAAAAATAAATTCCACACTACCTCTCTAAACGATACAGCTATTGAAGTAGTTACCCATATCAAATGACTGTAGGTGACAACTTAAAGTTTGATCTTCACATACAAAATTGCATAAAACCAACTTAATAAAAAGCTAGGTCTACTAAAATGAGCAAAAATAAAAAATACTCTTTCTCCTAGAATTACCCTAGCTAACACTTATCTTTTCCCCTCTCTTTTATGTCACTCACCTATTTTGACTAACATCCAGTTCAGATGTCTCTTAAATTACAGCTAGAGCAATGCTGAATTTGCAGCTAACATGCCACATAAAACTCATCATTACTCTGCATTATGTCCCCATATGCATCATCTCCTAACCCATAAAATACTATATAACTCCTCTACCTGCTCTTATATCTCCTCAGTACTTCATCACTATCTCCCAAATCTCCCTCTGCACTCTCAAAAAAAACATCCTGCTTGAATTCTATGAACAAAAAAAAATATGGGGCAAAGTTTGTACTCACAGTGCAAATCCAAACTATGGAACTCTATCCCAAATTCAATCAGAACTATATCTAACCTCCATGTACTTAATTCTTCTGTCAGATAATTTCTCACTAAGTCATGGCTATGCCTTTGTACCTCACCTGTATGAACTATATTAACAAATACTTTACATTCTTACTAACCTAACCTCTCATCATAGTATCTATTATATCTTTCTCGTGTATCTTTTATTTTATTTCCCGCATAGCAGACTATACTTCTAATACTTTTGTGTATATACCAATTATCCCATTTAACTGTCATTTTTTATTTATTTTTATTTTTACATCACTGGTGTCTCGTCATGCTTTACGATATCTTATGTATTCCAGTATCAAACTGTATGCATATATGCTTTTTATTAATGACATTTGTGCTAGTGTTTTATTTGATGTTATTTAACTCTCTCAAGCTTTTCTCCCTGGAAGTCTGCTGAAAATGTATACTTGCCAGTAAACAAATATAAATAAATAAATAACTAAAAAAAATAAATGAGGGTGAGCAGTCGACCCTGCCACTAATGCTAATATTTTGTTGCAATATTATTGATATATTACATGTTGATTATTTACTGCTGTGATTGATTGTGGTGTATACGATGTTCATGTTAATAAACTGGACACAATGGCAGTTCTGGTGCGTTTTATGTATCGAAGTAAGTTTGGACAAGTATAGTTTGCATGCAGACATATTTGTTCAAAGACATGGGGTAGTAGTAGGAGAGGGAAAGGTTACTCCAGAACAAGTACAAATATGACTCTGTCATTTTTAATGTTGGTGTAAATGATCTGAGCCGTAGCTCCCTGGACTACATGAAATTAGACATGGAAGAGCTCTTTGATAACGTAGTCCAGGCTGGTATGACTCTGACCCTGAGTAGCATCCTGCACTCACCAAGAAGTGTACCATGGTATTAAGAAAGAAATTCTCGATTTCAACAATTGGCTAAGTTTCTGGTGTCATTCAAAGGGGAACCAGTTTCTGTCCGCCTGGGATGACATGCTTGAAAAGCCACGCTGCTTCGCTAGAGACGGCTTGCACCTGTCACCCTTAGGCTTTCGAATACTGGCCAAGGCTTTTGCCACCCCCATAGTGCCTTTTTTAGGCAAGGCTGAAAAGACAAACCCACCGTACAAGTAACAAAAAACTAAGGGTAATGCTACTTAATGCCAGAAGTCTAAACCTCAAAATGCATGCACTTGAGGCACTCCTCAGTATAGAGAAAATCGATATATGTGCGGTAACAGAAACCTGGTTTAAGGCTCCAGAGAGCACTCCCAGCACTACCAGGCTACAATTCATACCATGCATTTCAACCACAGAACCCGAACCGAAATACAAAAGGCGGGGGAGTATCCGTATTCATCAAGGATACCCACACCTCCAGGTTAGTGGCACAGTATGATGCTTCAGAGATCATCCACATGCAACTAACAATGGGCAAAACTGCAATTCAAATTTTAGCTTGCTGCAGATCACCCACCATGTCCCAGGACCCCCATTCTGCATTTCTGGAAACACTGGGAAACATAAAGATCCTACCAAAAACCCTAATATTGGGTGATTTCAATTACCCAAACATTAACTGGGAGAACTACTCAAGTACTAACTCCATTGCCCAATATTTCCTAGAAGTTATAAACTCAAATGCCCTGATTCAAATGGTCAACACTCCCACCAGAGGTGACAACATATTAGACCTGGTCATGACCAACATGGGCGACCGGTGTTCCACACTGGAGGTCACCCCCTCGCTGGTTAGATCTGACCATAAACAAATCACTTTGGATATCCAAATTCTGCCCCCACCCCCGGACAAGGAAATCACCATGAAAAACTTTTCAAAAGCAAACTTCACATTACTTATGACTGAGGTGGAAAGTTTCAAAGCCCCCATGCTGAAGGATAATGCCGTCCAAGCTGCAAAATCCTTTACTAATGCATTCTACGGGCACCTACAAGAATGCATGGATCGTGCCATCCCAAGCAAAATCAAGACTCACTCCTCCAAGAAAAGGAAACCAGTCTGGTGGACTCCTGCCATAAACAAGCTATACAATAGAAGGAGGAAACTAGTACAGAAAATAGTAAAATCCCAAGAAGGGAAGACATCCCTAATAAGTATCAGCAAGAAACTACGATCCCTCATAAAATCATCCAAGGCAAGCTTCGAAAGAAAAATTGCCAAGGACTTCAAAGATAACCACAAGGCATTCTATAGCTATGTCAACACTGTAAGTGCAATCTGCTCCGAGTTAGTGCAGAATGGCACAAAATACACTGAACCGACTGATATCGCCAACATCCTGGCAGACAGGTTCAGTGCAAACTTCAACTCCCTCTCACCCCCAAAAGGGCCCATAACCATACCAGAAGAATGTAGAGTCCCTGAAATCACAGACACTCAGGTTAAAACAGTCCTCTCCAACGCCAAAAACACAGCATCAGTGTGACTGGACTGTGTCCCAGGCTGCGACCTACACGAGCTCAAAGACAAACTAACCACTCACCTAAACACACTGTTTAAACTCAGCCTCTCCACAGGCTACATACCCATAGAGTTGTGCACAGCAATGGTTATTCTGCTCCACAAAGGTGGAGCCACAGCATACGCTGGGAACTATCACCCTACAATCCTAACTAGCTTGGTTTGCAAGGCTATGGAACACATCATCATGGAACTCATTAACAGAGACATTGGGGACCTCCAAACACTGGACCCTACCCACTTCAGCTTTGTTAAGGGCAGATCATGCCTCCTAAACCTGGTGGACTTCTTTGAGACAGTTACCAAGGCTATAGATGAGGGAAAGGTGGTACATACAGACTACCTAGACCTCGCAAAGGCCTTTGACACCATTCCCCATTCTGGTATTATAGACAAGCTCACCAGCCTGAACATAAACCCCTACATCACAAGATGGGTTGCCAACTGTCTTATGGACAGAACCCACATGGTGAGAGTTGCAGGAGCTAGAAGAATGTAGAGTCCCTGAAATCACAGACACTTAGGTTAAAACAGTCCTCTCCAACGCCAAAAACACAGCATCAGTGTGACTGGACTGTGTCCCAGGCTGCGACCTACACGAGCTCAAAGACAAACTAACC
This sequence comes from Protopterus annectens, assembly GCF_019279795.1. Lineage (NCBI taxonomy): Eukaryota > Metazoa > Chordata > Ceratodontiformes > Protopteridae > Protopterus > Protopterus annectens. The sequence goes on along the minus strand of NC_056732.1, from coordinate 546,224,641 downwards.
ACTCACCTAAACACACTGTTTAAACTCAGCCTCTCCACAGGCTACATACCCATAGAGTTGTGCACAGCAATGGTTATTCTGCTCCACAAAGGTGGAGCCACAGCATACGCCGGGAACTATCACCCTACAATCCTAACTAGCTTGGTTTGCAAGGCTATGGAACACATCATCATGGAACTCATTAACAGAGACATTGGGAACCTCCAAACACTGGACCCTACCCACTTCAGCTTTGTTAAGGGCAGATCATGCCTCCTAAACCTGGTGGACTTCTTTGAGACAGTTACCAAGGCTATAGATGAGGGAAAGGTGGTACATACAGACTACCTAGACCTCACAAAGGCCTTTGACACCATTCCCCATTCTGGTATTATAGACAAGCTCACCAGCCTGAACATAAACCCCTACATCACAAGATGGGTTGCCAACTGTCTTGTGGACAGAACCCACATGGTGAGAGTTGCAGGAGCTAGGTCTGACTCTAAACCAGTTACAAGTGGCGTTCCCCAGGGCTCAGTCCTAGGACCCCTCCTGTTTGGCATATACTTCTCAGAGGTACAGGCAAGCACAGGAGGACTATGGCTGGCCAAGTTTGCAGACGGCTGCAAACTAGGGGCTATAATTGACTCTCCGGCTGACACAGACATCCTCCAAAAGGGTCTTACTGAGACGGATACCTGGTGTCAAAATTATGGCCTCAAGCTAAATGCCAAAAAGTGCATAGTCATCCCCTTTGGAAAAAACAAAGTACCCATAAACTACCACATAGGTGGTAGTCCCCTAAATATGGAAGACATAATAAGGGATTTGGGGACCCAACTAGATAGTAATCTCACCTTTGATAATCACATTGCCAAAGTGGTTAGAAAATCCTTCTACATGGCCCACCTAATCACAAAAGGGTTTGCATCCAGATCAAAAGAGGTCATTGTGGCCCTCTACTCATCACTCATCAGACCCATCATAGAGTACAATGCCCCATTTGGGATGTACCTTACAAGACACCTACAACAGCTGGAAAGACCACAGAAGTACCTCACCAAGAGGATCACTGGCTTCAAACAGATACCCTATGCAGCTCGACTGAAGAAACTCCAGCTGTACTCGGTTGCATACCGCCTACTCAGAGGTGATCTCTGCCTGACATACAAGGCCATGTCCAACCCATAATTAATGTACATGCTCCACCTAAAGAAAACCTTATCCCCTCAAGCCACAAGCTCTAGGGATCTAAACCTCATCACAACAATAAATAGGATGTGCTGGAGGGACAGATTCCTGTCCCAGAGACTTCCCATGCTTTGGAACAAGATTCCACTCTACATTAGGCATAGCTCCTCGCTAACACTCTTGAAAAGAAACCTTGATGAGTGGATGGGAAACAGAAAGTTTACCAAGGGGATCACTTCAATGGCTCTGCTGGACAGAGGCACAGGGAACTACTCTAAGGGGGCGGTGAAAGCCAACACATTCTGGCTAGGTTTATAAATGCCTTCGGGCTGATAGCGTAGTACCTACCTATGAACCTATAAAAAGAAAAAGGAGGTAGGGGTGAAGGAGGATGGAAATCTTAGAATAACTAGAACTTAAGTACATAAGGATGGTTTAGTGAGTAGGAAAGGATTAAGTTGTGGTAATGTTGATACGAGTGATCAGTAGGAAGTGAGGTAGGCAAGTGAGTGTTATTCTATGGTTTTTAAGGTTAGGCAGTGGAAAGTTTTAGTCTTTTGGTGTGTAGATTGCTTAATCCCTCCCTCCCATCTTACTGAGTCTATGTTGTTTGAGGAGGCTAGGCAGAGGAAGTGTGGTTCATCTTGAGCCCCTCTTCTGTTCCCCTCCCCCTTTGTTACTAAGCATGGCGGGGGAGGGTTGGAGAGGTTGGTGGTGAGCTAAGTGGTGGTAAGCTGTCTCATAAGTTAAGTGATCAAAGTGAGCAAAGGAATAAAATGATACTTATTTTTCAAATGAGGGTAAGAGGTCAATGATGCCCATTAATGCTATTTTGTTGTAATCTTATTAATACATATTGATTATTTATTGCTGCAATTAATTGTGGTGTATACATTGTTCATTTTAAAAAACTGGTCGTGATGCCAAATTTGGTTTTCTGTATGTCTTGAGGTTGGTTTGAACAACTGATAACACTCAAGAATATTTGGAAGACTACACATGGAAATACTGATGTAATGAAAATTCAATGAGAACAAGTGATGTTTATTAATAATTATACAACGACCCCCATTAATATTCAAAAACATGCACGCTGATTGGTCAGCATGCACGTTGTAAATCAGAGTTATAGTAATGGAAAAAGGTCCGGTCGTCCAGACTTTTTCCTTTACTATAACTCTTTTTTTTTACTGCAACGGAGAATTTAAAATCTCTGTTGTTTTTTTTAAAGCTGTCTCGCTATGTTAAACCCATTTAACATAGCGAAACAGTTTGTAGAAAGCAACGGAGATCTTGCTTTCTCCGTTGCTTTTGCCCACAGCTCTGATGTACTGTGTAGACATACGCATGTGCAGTACATCAGAACTGCCGCAGAATACCAGACAGCTGCGGAAGGGCAGCAAGGAGGCATTATACAATGCCATTATTTAAGAAAAGTAATTAATTTTTTTCTTAAATAATGTCATTGTATAATAGCAATAAACCACTTCAGGGTGTAGGTAATGCTGGATTTACCCACAGTTGGCTTTGTTTGGTCACTCGGGCTTCGCCCTCGAGACCAAACCACACCAACCGTGGGTAAATCCAGCATTACCCACACCCAGGCGTGGGTTATTGCTATAGAAGCATAATGAGAAATAATGATGCCATTATGACCTTTACTTATATATAGTGATACAAAAGGTACAAACCCAAGTGGGAACGGCAAGCAATGCAAGCTTACTAACAGTGGTCCAATTTTATATTTCAGACCTATTAATAAGAATTTTGCTGTATGTTGCTGAATCATCTGTATGTGATGGAATTTATATAGAGAAAACAATTAGGACCTTATCACATTGTATCTATGTACATTTTTATGTTAACTGCTTTGGCAAAACATATCATAGAATACAAGAGTTTTGAAAGGTTTATTTTTTTCATAGCAGAGCATGTTATACTTAACTATAGGGGTAGGGACTGGAATAACCTATTACAGATTCAGGAGTTAAAATGGCAACTGCTACTGGCTATTGATAGAATTCTAGATCTCCATGTGACTATTACTATCAAATATTATTCAAAATACTTAAGTAGTTACATTGTAATAGCCTTGTGTTCATTCTTTATAAATACACACACACACACACACACACACACACACACACACACACATATATATATATATATATATATATATATATATATATATATATATATATACATATACATATTTTGTATTGAATTTTTTTATTGTCTTCATATTGAAAGTTTACTGCTTTGAAATGGATAAATTTGATTGGATGATTATTTGTATATGTTATACGATGTGTATGATTCTGTGGTTGTTAACACTGCTGAAGTTCCAAGTGCAAGAGGACAAAAACTGTTTAATTAACTGGTAAATAGATGTTCTTAGCAAGAGTGCTGGGTGTTTTGATGTTTTATTTCAAATTTACCTACACATGTTTCAGCTGGTTGTTGGACTGACCTGGGGATTCAGAAAGAACACCTCTACTTGCATTAAAGATTGCAGTAAAACATCCTTTTTTTCCACTTTGTGGTACTACATGGTACTACTATATTTAGAGTCACATTAGCCTGAATAAGGAAACACCCTATTATCATCTAATTTGCATAACTCTGAATAGCTATTAACTACTGTGACTGAAGATCAACACTTTCCTTTGGTACATAACAGTGATGGTCAGAACAATGTGTTAGCACAGATACTCCTTCATTCACTCTCCAACACACATTCAAATAAACACACATGCGCACACACAGACACTCACACTCACACACACACACACACACACACACACACACACACACACACACACACACACACACACACACACACACACACACACACACCAATGTAAATGCACATGTGCTCACACACATCCACACATGCACACACCACACACTCCATACCAATACTTCTTCCTTCATTGTCTCCCCTTCGTCTTCACTAGTAAAGTACAAATAATTACAGTCAATCATTAATGACATTAGAGTCTCAAACTTCATATCCTTCAGTAAATCCATGGTAATGTGAAAGCTTTTATCCTAGTGGCTTTACAGGCTTGTAGGAAGAATAGATAAAATCCATCCCTTATTGTATATCTTTGTTCTGCCATTTATGAACTGTCATGAACTGTTGCAGACATTGAATAATGCCTGAGATCCTGTATATAAGGTAAAAACTCATTACAAAGTTAACTTGTCAGTGTAGTGGGTTAATGCAAGTGTTTTGTGTGGCATGTGTCCGCTTTCAAAACCTTTTTCCTCCTTTTTTATTATTTTTTTTCATATATTTATATTTAGATTACATTCCTGATGTCTGCTGGGGGTGCATAGTATAAAGGATCTCTGTGGGAAGTAAGATGGAACAGGGATAGAGTCCTCCATAGAGCCTTTTAGACACACTACTGAAAATATCCCTGGTGTCTAGTGGTTCCATGTTCCATGTGTTTTCTTTTTTTTTTGCATTTAAGACACATTGCATAATATAATGTAGCTCTGGTTTCTATTGTTTCCCCTGATCCATATTTTATATAAGCACCAGTAAGGCATAAGATGAAATGCAATATTTGTTGGCTAATGTTCCCTCATCTCGCTTCCTCTGCAAGTGCCCTTAAGGAATGAGGTATTATGCATGGTGTCTAGAGTTTACACTCATTCCAGTCTTGCATAAGTGCCATTGAGGCACGGTAGTAACAAGTTCTATCTGGTGTCTAGTATTCCCTCCATATCCTGTGTATTTAGTGTTCTCCCTGGTGGCTACTGGCCCCCTGACCCACATATTCAGAGCTATTTCCTGATGGCCAGTGTTCCACAACCCAATGCTGCAGGCTTTGCTCATTAGGCTAGGGGTGTAGAATTATGACAACCACCACAAACCAACCCATACACACATTCACACATTTATTACACGGGCGCATGCACACACACACACACACACACACACACACACACACACACACACACACACACACACACACACACACACACACACACACACACAAGTAATCTGCCACCTCACTAACCCCCATACCACCCTACACAACCTCTTTTGCAGGTACACACTCATACAGGCACTCACTTATGCAGCCCATCACCCTCCCAGACACCCGTCCACGGAAACTACCTGAACACCAAACTCCCCATGTTCACTACCATGAGATGCCAGGAGTGACCTTAATCCTTTACTCTAAATTACTTGGCTGTGTATATGCCATGCTGCAGTCTCTTCCAGGGGAGAGAACACTGCTAATCAGCATATACCTGTCCCCTGGAATGTCTCCTTAGCATCTAATATGGTAGTGGAAATAGCCCACCACAGTGTTGCTTGTCTTCATGTTGCAGCACTGTGTTAGGGCTCTATTTGAATACAACAAGTTATCATGACTATGCAGTGACGTTTTTTGAATTTGGGCATATTTATAGATATAGATATAGATACATATATAGATATAGATATAGAGAGAGTAAGAAGTCTAATCAACTAGTTTGGCAAATGAAAGTAAAATGTTATTGCTGACCCTGCTGTATTCCAAACAAGTATTTCAGTGAGAGTTTTCATCCTAAGGCAAGACCTGCTCTGAGGTAATACTGTATGTACAGCTTTACATTGTTTTAGTTATAGCATTAAGAATCAGTGATTTAACAATGAATATACTGAGCATGGCTGTCACAGTCACTTCCCCTGTTAAAAAGAAATGAAATCAATAAGGATTACAATGTCCATGTTCAATTACGGCTCCCAGGGATGAAAGCATGATCAACCATCAGTATATCCAATCAGGTAAAACAGAAAGGGATAGAAATCAATTTGAGGAGGATGCCAGGGAAGATAAACGAAGACACAGTTAACTCAAAAAAAAGGAAATATATACAGCCACATGTGGAGAGCAGCACGTAAGAGCAGCACCTGGTCTGGTTTGGAGAAAGGTATTCTAATATTATCATGATAAATAACAACTCCAAAGGCAGGTTCCTTTAGAATAAAATGACCTTGATGATAACACAGCCAACAAACTTGTAAACTAGAAGATATGAGGACTGATGTTTTGATAACACTGAGTTTGGTTGTTAACTTTTATTTAAAAATACCTAGTTGGAGAGAGAGCGAGATAGAGAGAGACAATTAACATAGGAAGTGGAGATGATCTCATCCTGGCACTATAGTTAAGCTAACAGATTTGGAGGGGAGGATGATCATAGAAAAATAAAAATAAAATATGAAGTGGAATAATGCAAGACATTTGACGTTCAAACCAGGATGAAGTGCACTGTGACATCCTGAAATCTGAGAATCAATAAAAATGGAGGCAATTAATGTGAGATTATATAAATTGTCAAAGCTGCAAGATGAAATTCAGGGTGGTGTGCAAGGCTTGTCAGCAGTGGAATATTTTGAAAATAAAGCTGCTGGGGAATGAAGAATAAAACATGAGTGGAAGGAACTGTCTCATCTCTTCTTGCTAACGCCAGGTACTGTGGCTATGTTCAGGTGAAGTGAGTGGCATTTAAACACCAGAAAAGGGAATATTGGTCATATAGAGCTTCCTACCCATTGTGTAAACTATGGTCACCAGAAGGGGATACCTGCAGCAGAAGCCATGTAATTTCACTATATACTAACCTTCTCTGATATTGTTAAGGGGTAGTGGAAATCCCCAGAAAAATACTTGTGTGAGATCCCACAATAAAACAATCAATCTTATATGCCTTTATCTGCTATTTAAAAGCTGGCACAGAATGCCAGCCATGTGAAAAACTACATTAGGTACACACTAGCCTGTCTATTAAAGGTCTCAGTGGAAGTTTAAATATATGCTCACTCTTACTTGCTCTGTGAGTTATAATTATCAAATGATTGTGGCTTGAGTTTTTTTTCTTGATAACTGTAGAGGTAGCCAATAGAAAATCAGCCAAACAGATCCCTTAAATTAAAGTTGAACGACTTGCATTAGTCCACTTATTGTTTTCTTCCTAAGCCTTTATTGAAGTCCAACTGTATCAGGTAGCTAAAGAGTTCATTAGCAAGCATTAGGCCAAAATAGCTCTGAGAGTTAATGAGACTGTAAAAAGTCAACCACTGTTGTTCCAAATCCATTCCATGCAAACCGCCTACATTGAAGAACCTAGAAGGCCATGATGGTGTGTAGAAGTTGGGGTTGCCAGAAGGAGAAATACAGCAGTACATATAATATTAAAGGGGAGTTCTAAGTCAACAGGCTATTAATCTCACATATCTCATTACAATGGAAATATATGTGACCAGAAGTGTAGCTATGGCAGGGTGACAGGGGCAACTGCAGCAGGTGCAAAGTGTAAGGTGTGTGATCGGCCATCCATCATCCCATTTGGTATTGCATTTGCAGTCAAACCTGAGAGCTATAGTGCTCCATGTGTAGTCTAAACTGTAGCAACTGTTTGCTACATTTGTAGCAAGCAACTTGCTACAGTTTAAAGGAAAACAAGATTTCCGTGATTTTTAATAAAAAAATAAAATGCTGTAATACTCCAAACAGGCTATACAATGCAGCAACTGCTTGTTACAATTTATAAGTAAATAAGATGTTTTACTTTTAACTAAAAACCTGAATGATGTATCGCTCTGGGGGCCAGACACTGAAATGTATACCGATTGACTGGGGCAGGAGGGGGAAGGATATGTCTTCCAACTGGCACCTGGTTGGTGTGCTACAGAACAACAATTTTTTTTGCCATTCACTTGAAGAGCTGGGGGGGTGGGGCATGTGGTCTGGGTACTTCACTGTCTGCAAGAAGTTGCAAGTTTTACAGAGGTTTTTTTGTTGTTCTTCACCTGAAGAGTTGTGGGGGTGGGGTGCTAGTTAGTGGGACCAGATACTGGCTGAGCCAGCTATGATTCTGTATTTGACAAGTACTTAGATCTAGCTGTAGAGGAAAGTACACATCAAGACGTATGTCTGTAGTGGTAGGCTCCTCAGTGATAAGTTCCCCGAAGGTCTGTAGGAGAGACTTTATCTACATAGGCAATCCTGGCAGGTCTGGTGTTTATCAGCAAATCCATTTATTTAGAAAATACATATCAACAGCCCTGTCGTACCCATGATCCTGCTGATCTGGGGTGGGCTGCGTTAAGTGATCAGAACAGGAAACATGCTTTGTAGGCACTCTAAGATAGGCCTGTAATATAATTAAAGTACAGCTCACACCACATTTTAATGAAATATGTGCTCAGTAGCATCTACCCCACACTGGATATTGGCAGGGTATTTATCTCAGTCAAGCTGGGCCTCATTAGACAAACACATAGGCTGTGATACAATATTAAGAGCAAAGGTATCCTACTCAGTGAACCAATGAACAAACTTGCTTTTAAACAATTATAATATCAAAGTGACGGACACAAAATAATTAGAGGAGAAGACGATGTTTTGGGGGTCCTAGACTAGTCCACCATACTGGATGCAATCCTCTTTAAATAAAGGAGATATCATGCTATGTAAGCATGTGCTAGCAATGAATAATGAAAAGTCCATGGTACGGGTATTATTTATAAAGGTCATTCCAGTAGATGCATCCTTAGGTCAATCGTGTTAAGTATTCACTAAAGAGATAACACAAACCAAAGAGAATTGCATTACTCATAAGATGACAATCACCTTTCAACCAATCAGCCTTCCAAATGTGGGTTGATGGCCAAAAGGGAGACAATCTAACTCACACCACCCCATTGAAGGAATTGTACTTATTACAACAACTGCAGAAAAGAAAAACAGGAATCAGTATCACACAGGAAGGCTAGAGAAGATACTTGTCAACTTTAATAAGTTTAAGCCACCTCTGAGTGAAACAAAGGCCAGCTGGTCACTCTTTCCACATCATGGGCTACATTCCATACATAATTATTGGTCCTTGAGGTTTCAGATTAGAAGAGCAGGCATCAGAGCATCTCTATAAATAAACCAGGATAATGAGGAATGCCCCAACCTAAATATTCAAAGTTACCAATTAAGTCAGGTTACCATAAATGACTGATGGTTCCATAATGCATGTCTTTCCTGTCTAATTTTGTTCAAAATAAGAAAGCTGGAAATGAAAATAATTCACTGTAATAGTTCTGTGTAACAAACCTTCCTCGAATACTAAGATCTGAGCCACTATCACAGATCAGTGTTTCAGTTGTGATAGGAAATGGAAGAGAAGGAGGAGAGACACCCGTATCTTATTTTGTGTGGAAGTGAGTCCCAGTAAGAAATGGTCTGTCCCCTAGTCTACAATACATCTCAGCAACAATGCAAGTAATGCAAACAGAGACAGAGAGAAGGCCCATGGAGCAGTTGGAGCCATAATGGCTGCACCTCCATTTTATGAAGCAGAACCCAAAGATGTAGAGCATGGTGTGATATTTATTCAAACTACATTGCCTGCCCCTCCATTTTACAAAGCAGTAGCTGGTGATCTATAGCATGGTGTAATATTTATTCCATCCCAATGCCGGCACCTCCATTTTATAAAGAAGTACCAATCTACAGTTTGGTGTAATATTTATTCACAACCCAATACCTACTTGTCCATTTTATGAAGCAATACCAGACAATCTATATCATGGAGTAATATTTTTACACAACTCAATGCATGCACCTCCATTTTATGAAGCAGTAGCACACAATATACAGCATGGTGTAATATTTATTTACACTCCAGTGCCTGCACCTCTATTTTTATGAAGTAGTACGAGACAATGTATAGCATGATGTAATATTTATTCACATCCCCAGGCCCGCCACTTCATTTTTTAAAGCAGTACCAGGGGATCTATAAGCATGTTGTAATGTTTATTAACATTCCAATACTTTCACCTTCATTTTATGATACAGTACCAGATGATCTATACCATGCTGTAATATTTATTCACTCCCCAATACCTGCACCTCCATTTTATGAAGCAGCACCAGATGTTCTATAGCATGATGTAATATTTATTCACACCCAATACCTGCACCTCCATTTTATGAACTAGTACCAGAAGATCTATAGCAAGGTGTAATATTTATTCTCACCACAGTGCTTCCTCCTACATTTTATGAAGCAGTACTAGTCAATCTGTAGCACGGTATAATATTTATTTATACCCAAATGCATGCACCTCCAGTTCATGTACCTCCATTTTAAGAAGCAGTACCAGACAAAATACAGTATGGTGTAATATTTATTCACAATCCAATGGCTGTACCTCCATTTTATGAAGCAATATCAGGGGATGTATGGCATGGTGGAATATTTATTCACAACCCAGTGCCTGCACCTCCATTTTATGAAGCAGTTCCAGACAATCTAAAGCATGTTGTAATATTTATTCACACCCCAATGCCTGTACCTCTATTTTGTAAAGCAGTACCAGATGATCTAGGGCATGGTGCAATGTTTATTCATACCCCAATGCCTGCACCTCCACTTAATGATATGGTACCAGATGATATATATAGCATGGTACAATATTTATTCATACCCGAATACTTGCACCTCCATTTAATGATGCGGTACCAGATGCTATATAGCATGGTACAATATTTATTCATACCCAAATACCTGCACCTCCATTTTATAAAGCACTACCAGAAGATCAATAGCATGCTGTAATATTTATTTGCACCCCAAAGCCTGCACCTCTGTTTTAGGAAGCAGTATCTGATGATCTATAGCATGGTGCAATGTTTGTTCACACACCAATGCCTGCACTTCCATGTTATAAAGCAGTAGCCGATGATCTACAGCATGGTATAGTATTTATTCATGGGCACCTATTAAATGATCGAAGATGCTTTCTTTCTCATGCGTCTTGATCAAACTTGAAAGCAGGAAAAGGTAAAATAGCAAAACAGTATATAAGCGAATTCTTTCCCTGGGAAAGAAATCACTTGGCCGCTTCCATTACTTTGCCATTTTTGTGACTGTAGTTCAATCTCAGAGTTGGAATATTAAAGTATATAGTATTAAAGCAACCCCCTCCCCCCATAAACA